>NC_057801.1:725367772-725667772 GCF_018294505.1 Triticum aestivum
GGCCCCGACGCATTGGGTATGACTCCTAGGTCGGTGATGAACTCCTTCACCCATATTGCTTCATGTGCTGCCTCCGAGGCTGCCATGTACTCCGCTTCACATGTAGATCCCGCCACGACGCTTTGCTTGCAACTGCACCAGCTTACTGCCCCACCATTCAAAATATACACGTATCCGGTTTGTGACTTAGAGTCATCCAGATCTGTGTCGAAGCTAGCGTCGACGTAACCCTTTACGACGAGCTCTTCGTCACCTCCATAAACGAGAAACATTTCCTTAGTCCTTTTCAGGTACTTCAGGATATTCTTGACCGCTGTCCAGTGTTCCTTGCCGGGATTACTTTGGTACCTTCCTACCAAACTGACGGCAAGGTTAACATCAGGTCTGGTACACAGCATGGCATACATAATAGAACCTATGGCTGAGGCATAGGGGATGCCGCTCATCTCTTCTATATCTTCTGCCGTGGTCGGACATTGAGCTGAGCTCAATTTCATACCTTGTAACACAGGCAAGAACCCCTTCTTGGATTGATCCATATTGAACTTCTTCAATATCTTATCAAGGTATGTGCTTTGTGAAAGACCTATGAGGCGTCTCGATCTATCTCTATAGATTTTGATGCCTAATATATAAGCAGCTTCTCCAAGGTCCTTCATTGAAAAACTTTTATTCAAGTAGGCCTTGATGCTGTCCAAGAGTTCTATATCATTTCCCATCAAAAGTATGTCATCTACATATAATATGAGAAATGCTACAGAGCTCCCACTCACTTTCTTGTAAACGCAGGCTTCTCCATAAGTCTGTGTAAACCCAAACGCTTTGATCATCTCATCAAAGCGAATGTTCCAACTCCGAGATGCTTGCACCAGCCCATAAATCGAGCGTTGGAGCTTGTACACTTTGTCAGCATTCTCAGGATCGACAAAACCTTCCGGCTGCATCATATACAATTCTTCCTTAAGGAAGCCATTAAGGAATGCCGTTTTGACGTCCATTTGCCATATTTCGTAATCATAGAATGCGGCAATTGCTAACATGATTCGGACGGACTTCAGCTTCGCTACCGGTGAGAAAGTCGCATCATAGTCAACCCCTTGAACTTGTCGATAACCCTTAGCGACAAGCCGAGCTTTATAGATGGTCACATTACCATCCGCGTCTGTCTTCCTCTTAAAGATCCATTTATTTTCTATGGCTCGCCGCTCAACGGGTAAGTCAGTCAAAGTCCATACTTTGTTTTCATACATGGATCCTATCTCGGATTTCATGGCTTCTAGCCATTTGTCGGAATCCGGGCCCGCCATCGCTTCTTCATAGTTCGAAGGTTCACCGTTGTCTAATAGCATGATTTCCAAGACAGGGTTGCCGTACCACTCTGGTGCGGAACGTGTCCTTGTGGACCTTCGAATTTCAGTAGGGGCTTGATCAGAAGTATCTTGATCATTGTCATTAACTTCCTCTCTAGTCGGTGCAGGCACCTCAGGAACATTTTCTTGAGTTGCGCCATTTTCCAGTTCAAGAGGTAATACTTCATCAAGCTCTACTTTCCTCCCACTTACTTCTTTCGAGAGAAACTCTTTCTCCAGAAAGGACCCATTCTTGGCAACAAAGATCTTGCCTTCGGATCTGAGGTAGAAGGTGTACCCAATAGTTTCTTTTGGGTATCCTATGAAGACGCATTTTTCCGACTTGGGTTCGAGCTTTTCAGGTTGAAGTTTCTTGACATAAGCATCGCATCCCCAAACTTTTAGAAACGATAGCTTAGGTTTCTTCCCAAACCATAATTCATACGGTGTCGTCTCAACGGATTTCGACGGAGCCCTATTTAAAGTGAATGCGGCAGTCTCTAAAGCATAGCCCCAAAAGGATGGCGGTAAATCGGTAAGAGACATCATAGATCGCACCATATCTAATAGAGTGCGATTACGACGTTCGGACACACCATTACGCTGAGGTGTTTCAGGCGGCGTGAGTTGTGAAACTATTCCACATTTTCTTAAGTGTGTGCCAAACTCGTGACTCAAGTATTCTCCTCCACGATCTGATCGTAGAAACTTGATTTTCCTGTCACGTTGATTTTCAACCTCACTCTGAAATTCCTTGAACTTTTCAAAGGTTTCAGACTTGTGCTTCATTAAGTAGATATACCCATACCTACTTAAATCATCAGTGAGGGTGAGAACATAACGATAGCCACCGCGAGCCTCAACACTCATTGGACCGCACACATCAGTATGTATGATTTCCAATAAGTCGGTTTCTCGCTCCATTGTTCCTGAGAACGGAGTCTTGGTCATTTTACCCATAAGGCATGGTTCGCATGTGTCAAATGATTCATAATCAAGAGACTCTAAAAGTCCATCAGCATGGAGCTTCTTCATGTGTTTGACACCTATGTGACCAAGGCGGCAGTGCCACAGGTATGTGGGACTATCATTATCAACCTTACTTCTTTTGGTACTCACATTATGAACATGTGTAGCATCACGTTCGAGATTCATAAAGAATAAACCATTCACCATAGGAGCATGACCATAAAACATATCTCTCATAAAAATGGAACAACCATTATTCTCAGATTTAAAAGAGTAGCCATCTCGAATTAAACGAGATCCCGATACAATGTTCATGCTCAAAGCTGGTACTAAATAACAATTATTAAGGTTTAAAACTAATCCCGAAGGGAGATGCAGAGGTAGCGTGCCGACGGCGACCACATTGACCTTGGAACCATTCCCGACGCGCATCGTCACCTCGTCCTTTGCCAGTTTCCGCTTATTCCGCAGCCCCTGCTTTGAGTTACAAATGTGAGCAACTGCACCGGTATCAAATACCCAGGAGCTACTACGGGCACTAGTAAGGTACACATCAATTACATGTATATCACATATACCTTTTGTTTTGCCGGCCTTCTTATCCGCTAAGTACTTAGGGCAGTTCCGCTTCCAGTGACCGCTTCCCTTGCAATAAAAGCACTCAGTCTCGGGCTTGGGTCCATTCTTTGGCTTCTTCTCGGCAGCTTGCTTGCCGGGCGCGGCAACCTCCTTGCCGTCCTTCTTGAAGTTCTTTTTACCCTTGCCTTTCTTGAACTTAGTGGTTTTATTGACCATCAACACTTGATGTTCCTTCCTGACTTCTACCTCTGCTGATTTCAGCATAGCAAATACTTCAGGAATGGTCTTTTCCATCCCCTGCATATTGAAGTTCATCACAAAGCTCTTGTAGCTTGGTGGAAGCGACTGGAGGATTCTGTCAATGACCGCATCATCCGGGAGATTAACTCCCAGCTGAGTCAAGCGGTTATGCAACCCAGACATAGTGAGTATGTGCTCACTGACAGAACTGTTTTCCTCCATCTTACAGCTGAAGAATTTGTCGGAGACTTCATATCTCTCGACCCGGGCATGAGCTTGGAAAACCATTTTCAGCTCTTCGAACATCTCATATGCTCCATGTCTCTCAAAACGCTTTTGGAGCCCCGACTCTAGGCTGTAAAGCATGCTGCACTGAACGAGGGAGTAGTCATCGAAACGTGCCTGCCAAGCGTTCATAACATCTTGTTCTGCAGGGAGAACGGGTGCGTCACCAAGTGGTGCTTGTAGGACATAATCTTTCTTGGCAGCTATGAGGATGATCCTCAGGTTCCGGACCCAGTCCGTATAGTTGCTGCCATCGTCTTTCAGCTTGGTTTTCTCTAGGAACGCGTTGAAGTTGAGGACTACGTTGGCCATTTAATCTACAAGACATATTGTAAAATATTTAGACTAAGTTCATGATAATTAAGTTCAACTAATCAAATTATTAATGAACTCCCACTTAGATTAGACATCCCTCCAGTCATCTAAGTATTACATGATCCGAGTTTAACTAGACCATGTCCGATCATCACGTGAGACGGACTAGTCAACGTCGGTGAACATCTTCATGTTGATCGTATCTTCTATACGACTCATGCTCGACCTTTCGGTCTTCTGTGTTCCGAGGCCATGTCTGTACATGCTAGGCTCGTCAAGTTAACCTAAGTGTTTGCATGTGTAAATCTGTCTTACACCCGTTGTATGTGAACGTCTGAATAAAACACCCGATCATCACGTGGTGTTTTGAAACATCGAACTGTCGCAACGGTGCACAGTTAGGGGGAACACTTCTTGAATTTATTGTGAGGGATCATCTTATTTACTACCGTCGTTCTAAGTAAACAAGATGAAAAACATGATAAACATCACATGCAATCAAATAATAAACGTGACATGATATGGCCAATATCACATAGCTCCTTTGATCTCCATCTTGGGGCTCCATGATCATCTTGTCACCGGCTTCACACCATGATCTCCATCATCATGATCTCCATCATCGTGTCTCCATGAAGTTGCTCGCCAACTATTACTTCTACTACTATGGCTAACGCGTTTAGCAATAATGTAAAGTAATTTACATGGCGTTTCTCGATGACACGCAGGTCATAAAAAGAATAAAGACAACTCCTATGGCTCCTGCCGGTTGTCATACTCATCGACATGCAAGTCGTGAATCCTATTACAATAGCATGAACATCTCATACATCACATATAGATCATTCATCATTCATCACAACTTTGGCCATATCATATCACAAACCACTTGCTGCAAAAACAAGTTAGACGTCCTCTAATTGTTGTTGCAAGTTTTACGTGGCTGAATTAGGGTTCTAGCAAGAACGTTTTCTTACCTACGTTAAAGCCACAACGTGATTTGTCAACTTCTATTTACCCTTCATAAGGACCCTGTTCATCGATTCCGCTGCAACTAAAGTGAGAGAGACAGACACCCGCCAGCCACCTTATGCAACTAGTGCATGTTAGTCGGTGGAACCGGTCTCACGTAAGCGTACGTGTAAGGTTGGTCCGGGCCGCTTCATCCCACAATACCGCTGAAGCAAGAAAGGACTAGTAACGGCAAGGAAGTTGACAAATCTACGCCCACAACAAATTGTGTTCTACTCGCGCAAGAAGAACTACGCATAAACTTGGCTCTGATACCACTGTTGGGGAACGTTGCAGAAAAAAAATTTTCCTACTCGTTTCACCAAGATCATCTAGGAGTTCATCTAGCAACGAGTGATTAGATGCATCTACATACCTTTGTAGATCGCGCACGGAAGCGTTCAAAAGAATGGTGATGATGTAGTCGTACTCGACGTGATCCAAATCACCGATGACCAGCGCCGAACGGACGACACCTCCGCGTTCAACACACGTACGGGACGGGAGGCGTATCCTCCTTCTTGATCTAGCAAGGGGGAGGAGAGGTTGATGAAGATCCAGCAGCACGACGGCGTGGTGGTGGATGCAGGGCGTCACAGCAGCAGGGCTTCGCCGAGACTACGAGGGAGAGACGTAACGGGGGGAGATGGAGGCGCCAGGGGCTGGTGTGAAATCCCTCCTCTCCCCCCCACTATATATAGGGGTGCCATGGGGGGGGGGTGCCGGCCCTAGTAGATGAGATCTACTAGGGGGGGGGGGCGGCGGCCAAGGGGAGGTTTCCCTCCCCCCCAAGGCACCTAGGGGTGCCTTCCACCACATGGACTCTTCCATGGTGGAAACCCTAGGCGCATGGGCCTATAGGAGCTGGTGCCCTTGGCCCATCTAGGCCAAGGCGCACCCCCTACAGCCCATGTGGCCCCCCGGGACAGGTGGCCCCACCCGGTGGACCCCTGGGACCCTTCCGGTGGTCCCGGTACAATACCGATAACCCCGAAACTTGTCCCGATGCCCGAAATAGCACTTCCTATATATAATTCTTTACCTCCGGACCATTCCGGAACTCCTCGTGACGTCCGGGATCTCATCCGGGACTCCGAGCAACATTCGGGTTTCTGCATATACATATCTTCATAACCCTAGCGTCACCGGACCTTAAGTGTGTAGACCCTACGGGTTCGGGAGACAAGCAGACATGACCGAGACGACTCTCCGGTCAATAACCAACAGCGGGATCTGGATACCCATGTTGGCTCCCACATGCTCCACGATGATCTCATCGGATGAACCACGATGTCGAGGATTCAATCAATCCCGTACGCTATTCCCTTTGTCTATCGATATGTTACTTGCCCGAGATTCGATCGTCGGTATCCCAATACCTCGTTCAATCTCGTTACCGGCAAGTCACTTTACTCGTACCGTAATGCATGATCCCGTGACCAGACACTTGGTCACTCTGAGCTCATTATGATGATGCATTACCGAGTGGGCCCAGTGATACCTCTCCGTCATACGGAGTGACAAATCCCAGTCTTGATCCATGTCACCCAACAGACACTTTCGGAGATACCCGTAGTCTACCTTTATAGTCACCCAGTTACGTTGTGACGTTTGGCATACCCAAAGCACTCCTACGGTGTCCGGGAGTTACACGATCTCATGGTCTAAGGAATAGATACTTTGACATTGCAAAACTCTAGCAAACGAACTATACGATCTTGTGCTATGTTTAGGATTGGGTCTTGTCCATCACATCATTCTCCCAATGATGTGATCTCGTTATCAATGACATCTAGTGTCCATAGTCAGGAAATCATGACTATCTGTTGATCAACGAGCTAGTCAACTAGAGGCTCACTAGGGACATGTTGATGTCTGTTATTCACACATGCATTACGATTTCCGGATAACACAATTATAGCATGAATAAAGACAATTATCATGAACAAGGAAATATAATAATAATGCTTTTATTATTTCCTCTAGGGCATATTTCCAACAGTCTCCCACTTGCACTAGAGTCAATAATCTAGTTACATTGTGATGAATCGAACACCCATGGAATTCTGGTGTTGATCATGTTTTGCTCTAGGGAGAGGTTTAGTCAACGGATCTGCTACATTCAGGTCCGTATGTACTTTACAAATCTCTATGTCTCCATCTTGAACATTTTCACGAATGGAGTTGAAGCGACGCTTGATGTGCCTTGTCTTCTTGTGAAACCTGGGCTCCTTGGCAAGTGCAATAGCTCCAGTGTTGTCACAGAAGAGCTTGATCGGCCCCGACGCATTGGGTATGACTCCTAGGTCGGTGATGAACTCCTTCACCCATATTGCTTCATGTGCTGCCTCCGAGGCTGCCATGTACTCCGCTTCACATGTAGATCCCGCCACGACGCTTTGCTTGCAACTGCACCAGCTTACTGCCCCACCATTCAAAATATACACGTATCCGGTTTGTGACTTAGAGTCATCCAGATCTGTGTCGAAGCTAGCATCGACGTAACCCTTTACGACGAGCTTTTCGTCACCTCCATAAACGAGAAACATTTCCTTAGTCCTTTTCAGGTACTTCAGGATATTCTTGACCGCTGTCCAGTGTTCCTTGCCGGGATTACTTTGGTACCTTCCTACCAAACTTACGGCAAGGTTTACATCAGGTCTGGTACACAGCATGGCATACATAATAGAACCTATGGCTGAGGCATAGGGGATGACACTCATCTCTTCTATCTCTGCTGCCGTGGTCGGACATTGAGCTGAGCTCAATTTCACACCTTGCAAAACAGGCAAGAACCCTTTCTTGGACTGATCCATTTTGAACTTCTTCAAAATCTTATCAAGATATGTGCTTTGTGAAAGACCTATGAGGCGTCTTGATCTATCTCTATAGATTTTGATGCCTAATATATAAGCAGCTTCTCCAAGGTCCTTCATTGAAAAACTTTTATTCAAGTAGGCCTTGATGCTGTCCAAGAGTTCTATATCATTTCCCATCAAAAGTATGTCATCTACATATAATATGAGAAATGCTACAGAGCTCCCACTCACTTTCTTGTAAACGCAGGCTTCTCCATAAGTCTGTGTAAACCCAAACGCTTTGATCATCTCATCAAAGCGAATGTTCCAACTCCAAGATGCTTGCACCAGCCCATAAATCGAGCGTTGGAGCTTGCACACTTTGTCAGCATTCTTAGGATTGACAAAACCTTCCGGCTGC
This sequence comes from Triticum aestivum, assembly GCF_018294505.1. Taxonomy (NCBI): domain Eukaryota; kingdom Viridiplantae; phylum Streptophyta; class Magnoliopsida; order Poales; family Poaceae; genus Triticum; species Triticum aestivum. Next base: position 725,375,740 of record NC_057801.1, read on the forward strand.
ATCATATACAATTCTTCCTTAAGGAAACCATTAAGGAATGCCGTTTTGACGTCCATTTGCCAAATTTCATAATCATAAAATGCGGCAATTGCTAACATGATTCGGACGGACTTCAGCTTCGCTACCGGTGAGAAAGTCTCATCGTAGTCAACCCCTTGAACTTGTCGATAACCCTTAGCGACAAGCCGAGCTTTATAGATGGTCACATTACCATCCGCGTCTGTCTTCTTCTTAAAGATCCATTTATTTTCTATGGCTCGCCGTTCTACGGGCAAGTCAGTCAAAGTCCATACTTCGTTTTCATACATGGATCCTATCTCGGATTTCATGGCTTCTAGCCATTTGTCGGAATCTGGTCCCGCCATCGCTTCTTCATAGTTCGAAGGTTCACCGTTTCTAACAACATGATTTCCAAGACAGGGTTGCCGTACCACTCTGGTGCGGAACGTGTCCTTGTGGACCTTCGAATTTCAGTAGGAGCTTGATCAGAAGTATCTTGATCATTATCATTAACTTCCTCTCTAGTCGGTGCAGGCACCTCAGGAACATTTTCTTGAGTTGCGCCATTTTCCGGTTCAAGAGGTAATACTTCATCAAGTTCTACTTTCCTCCCACTTACTTCTTTCGAGAGAAACTCTTTCTCCAGAAAGGACCCATTCTTGGCAACAAAGATCTTGCCTTCGGATCTGTGGTAGAAGGTGTACCCAACAGTTTTTTTTGGGTATCCTATGAAGACGCATTTTTCCGATTTGGGTTCGAGCTTTTCAGGTTGAAGTTTCTTGACATAAGCATCGCATCCCCAAACTTTTAGAAACGACAGCTTAGGTTTCTTCCCAAACCATAATTCATACGGTGTCGTCTTAACGGATTTCGATGGAGCCCTATTTAAAGTGAATGCGGCAGTCTCTAAAGCATAGCCCCAGAAGGAAAGCGGTAAATCGGTAAGAGACATCATAGATCGCACCATATCTAACAGAGTGCGATTACGACGTTCGGACACACCATTACGCTGAGGTGTTCCAGGCGGCGTGAGTTGTGAAACTATTCCACATTTTCTTAAGTGTGCCCCAAACTCGTGACTCAAGTATTCTCCTCCACGATCTGATCGTAGAAACTTGATTTTCCTGTCACGTTGATTTTCAACCTCACTCTGAAATTCCTTGAACTTTTCAAAGGTTTCAGACTTGTGTTTCATTAAGTAGATATACCCATACCTACTTAAATCATCAGTGAGGGTGAGAACATAACGATAGCCACCGCGAGCCTCAACACTCATTGGACCGCACACATCAGTATGTATGATTTCCAATAAGTTGGTTGCTCGCTCCATTGTTCCTGAGAACGGAGTCTTGGTCATTTTACCCATAAGGCATGGTTCGCATGTGTCAAATGATTCATAATCAAGAGACTCTAAAAGTCCATCAGCATGGAGCTTCTTCATGCGTTTGACACCTATGTGACCAAGGCGGCAGTGCCACAGGTATGTGGGACTATCATTATTAACCTTACTTCTTTTGGTACTCACATTATGAATATGTGTAGCATCACGTTCGAGATTCATAAGGAATAAACCATTCACCATAGGAGCATGACCATAAAACATATCTCTCATAAAAATGGAACAACCATTATTCTCAGATTTAAAAGAGTAGCCATCTCGAATTAAACGAGATCCCGATACAATGTTCATGCTCAAAGCTGGCACTAAATAACAATTATTAAGGTTTAAAACTAATCCCGAAGGGAGATGCAGAGGTAGCGTGCCGACGGCGATCACATTGACCTTGGAACCATTCCCGACGCGCATCGTCACCTCGTCCTTTGCCAGTTTCCGCTTATTCCGCAGCCCCTGCTTTGAGTTACAAATGTGAGCAACTGCACCGGTATCAAATACCCAGGAGCTACTACGGGCACTAGTAAGGTACACATGTATATCACATATACCTTTTGTTTTGCCGGCCTTCTTATCCGCTAAGTACTTAGGGCAGTTCCGCTTCCAGTGACCGCTTCCCTTGCAATAAAAGCACTCAGTCTCGGGCTTGGGTCCATTCTTTGGCTTCTTCCCAGCAGCTTGCTTGCCGGGCGCGGCAACCTCCTTGCCGTCCTTCTTGAAGTTCTTTTTACCCTTGCCTTTCTTGAACTTAGTGGTTTTATTGACCATCAACACTTGATGTTCCTTTCTGACTTCTACCTCTGCTGATTTCAGCATAGCAAATACTTCAGGAATGGTCTTTTCCATCCCCTGCATATTGAAGTTCATCACAAAGCTCTTGTAGCTTGGTGGAAGCGACTGGAGGATTCTGTCAATGACCGCATCATCCGGGAGATTAACTCCCAGCTGAGTCAAGCGGTTATGCAACCCAGACATAGTGAGTATGTGCTCACTGACAGAACTGTTTTCCTCCATCTTACAGCTAAAGAATTTGTCGGAGACTTCATATCTCTCGACCCGGGCATGAGCTTGGAAAACCATTTCAGCTCTTCGAACATCTCATATGCTCCATGTCTCTCAAAACGCTTTTGGAGCCCCGGCTCTAGGCTGTAAAGCATGCCGCACTGAACGAGGGAGTAGTCATCGAAACGTGCCTGCCAAGTGTTCATAACGTCTTGTTCCGCAGGGAGAACGGGTGCGTCACCAAGCGGTGCTTGTAGGACATAATCTTTCTTGGCAGCTATGAGGATGATCCTCAGGTTCCGGACCCAGTCCGTATAGTTGCTGCCATCGTCTTTCAGCTTAGTTTTCTCTAGGAACGCGTTGAAGTTGAGGACTACGTTGGCCATTTGATCTACAAGACATATTGCAAAGATTTTAGACTAAGTTCATGATAATTAAGTTCAACTAATCAAATTATTAGTGAACTCCACTTAGATTAGACATCCCTCTGGTCATCTAAGTATTACATGATCCGAGTTAAACTAGACCGTGTCCGATCATCACGTGAGACGGACTAGTCAACATCGGTGAACATCTTCATGTTGATCGTATCTTCTATACGACTCATGCTCGACCTTTCGGTCTTCTGTGTTCCGAGGCCATGTCTGTACATGCTAGGCTCGTCAAGTCAACCTAAGTGTTTGCATGTGTAAATCTGTCTTACACCCGTTGTATGTGAACGTCTGAATAAAACACCCGATCATCACGTGATGTTTTGAAACAGCGAACTGTCGCAACGGTGCACAGTTAGGGGGAACACTTCTTGAAATTAGTATGAGGGATCACCTTATTTACTACCGTCGTTCTAAGTAAACAAGATGCAAAACATGATAAACATCACATGCAATCAAATAATAAACGTGACATGATATGGCCAATATCACACAGCTCCTTTGATCTCCATCTTGGGGCTCCATGATCATCTTGTCACCGGCTTGACACCATGATCTCCATCATCATGATCTCCATCATCATGTCTCCATGAAGTTGCTCGCCAACCATTACTTCTACTACTATGGCTAACGCGTTTAGCAATAAAGTAAAGTAATTTACATGGCGTTTCTTGATGACACGCAGGTCATATAAAAGAATAAAGACAACTCCTATGGCTCCTGCCGGTTGTCATACTCATCGACATGCAAGGCGTGAATCCTATTACAATAGCATGAACATCTCATACATCACATATAGATCATTCATCATTCATCACAACTTTGGCCATATCATATCACAAACCACTTGCTGCAAAAACAAGTTAGACGTCCTCTAATTGTTGTTGCATGTTTTACGTGGCTGAATTAGGGTTCTAGCAAGAACGTTTTCTTACCTACGTTAAAGCCACAACGTGATTTGTCAACTTCTATTTACCCTTCATAAGGACCCTGTTCATCGATTCCGCTCCAACTAAAGTAGGAGAGACAGACACCCGCCAGCCACCTTATGCAACTAGTGCATGTTAGTCGGTGGAACCGGTCTCACGTAAGCGTACGTGTAAGGTTGGTCCGGGCCGCTTCATCCCACAATACCGCTGAAGCAAGAAAGGACTAGTAACGGCAAGAAAGTTGACAAATCTACGCCCACAACAAATTGTGTTCTACTCGCGCAAGAAGAACTACGCATAGACCTAGCTCATGATGCCACTGTTGGAGAACGTTGCAGAAAACAAAAAATTTCCTACTCGTTTCACCAAGATCATCTAGGAGTTCATCTAGCAACGAGTGATTAGATGCATCTACATACCTTTGTAGATCGCGAGCGGAAGCGTTCAAAAGAACGGTGATGATGTAGTCGTACTCGACGTGATCCAAATCACCGATGACCAGCGCCGAACGGACGGCACCTCCGCGTTCAACACACGTACGGGACGGGAGACGTCTCCTCCTTCTTGATCCAGCAAGGGGGGAGGAGAGGTTGATGAAGATCCAGCAGCACGACGGCGTGGTGGTGGATGCAGGGCGTCACAGCAGCAGGGCTTCGCCGAGACTACGAGGGAGAGACGTAACGGGGGGGATGGAGGCGCCAGGGGCTGGTCTCAAATCCCTCCTCTCCCCCCCACTATATATAGGGGTGCCAAGGGGGGGGCGCCGGCCCTAGTAGATGGCATCTACTAGGGGGGGCGGCGGCCAAGGGGAGGTTTCCCTCCCCCCCAAGGCACCTAGGGGTGCCTTCCACCACATGGACTCTTCCATGGTGGAAACCCTAGGCGCATGGGCCTATAGGGGCTGGTGCCCTTGGCCCATCTAGGCCAAGGCGCACCCCCTACAGCCCATGTGGCCCCCCGGGACAGGTGGCCCCACCCGGTGGACCCCCGGGACCCTTCCGGTGGTCCCGGTACAATACCGATAACCCCGAAACTTGTCCCGATGCCCGAAATAGCACTTCCTATATATAATTCTTTACCTCCGGACCATTCCGGAACTCCTCGTGACGTCCGGGATCTCATTCGGGACTCCGAACAACATTCGGGTTTTTGCATATACATATCTTCATAACCCTAGCGTCACCGAACCTTAAGTGTGTAGACCCTACGGGTTCGGGAGACAAGCAGACATGACCGAGACGACTCTCCGGTCAATAACCAACAGCGGGATCTGGATACCCATGTTGGCTCCCACATGCTCCACGATGATCTCATCGGATGAACCACGATGTCGAGGATTCAATCAATCCCGTACGCTATTCCCTTTGTCTATCGATATGTTACTTGCCCGAGATTCGATCGTCGGTATCCCAATACCTCGTTCAATCTCGTTACCGGCAAGTCACTTTACTCGTACCGTAATGCATGATCCCGTGACCAGACACTTGGTCACTCTGAGCTCATTATGATGATGCATTACCGAGTGGGCCCAGTGATACCTCTCCGTCATACGGAGTGACAAATCCCAGTCTTGATCCATGTCACCCAACATACACTTTCGGAGATACCCGTAGTCTACCTTTATAGTCACCCAGTTACGTTGTGACGTTTGGCATACCCAAAGCACTCCTACGGTATCCGGGAGTTACACGATCTCATGGTCTAAGGAAAAGATACTTTGACATTGGAAAACTCTAGCAAACGAACTATACGATCTTGTGCTATGTTTAGGATTGGGTCTTGTCCATCACATCATTCTCCCAATGATGTGATCTCGTTATCAATGACATCCAGTGTCCATAGTCAGGAAACCATGACTATCTGTTGATCAACGAGCTAGTAAACTAGAGGCTCACTAGGGACATGTTGGTGTCTGTTATTCACACATGTATTACGATTTCCGGATAACACAATTATAGCATGAATAAAGACAATTATCATGAACAAGGAAATATAATAATAATGCTTTTATTATTGCCTCTAGGGCATATTTCCAACACATAGCACTATAGGTGGAATAGGATGGTGGTTGTGGAGAAGACAAAAAGGAGAATATAGTCTCACATAAACTAGGCGTATCAACGGTTTATGGAGATGCCCATCAATAGATATAATTGTGAGTGAGTAGGGATTTCCATGCAACAGATGCATTAGATCTATAAGTGTATGAAATCTTAAAAAGAAACTAAGTGGGCGTGCATCCAACTTGCTTGCTCACGAAGACCTAGGGCATTTTGAGGAAGTCTATCATTGGAATATACAATCCAAGTTCTATAATGAAAATTTCCACTATTATATGAAAGTGACAACATATGAGACTCTCTATCATGAAGATCATGGTGCTACTTTCAAGCACAAGTGTGGAAAAAAGGATAGTAGCATTGCCCCTTCTCTCCTTTTCACTGATTTTTTTATTTGGGCCTTTTCTCTCTCTTTTTATGGCCTTTTTTTATTTAGTCCGGAGTCTCATCCCGACTTGTGGGGGAATCATAGTATCCATCATCCTTTCCTCACTGGGACAATGCTCTAATAATGAAGATCATCACAATTTTATTTACTTACAACTCAAGAATTACAACTCAACTAGTAGTGTGACCCGCGCATTTGCGCGGCTAGACCAAACACTAATATATTGTTTGTTCACCGGTTGAATAAATAATCCCTTTCTTTGTTTCATTTAATGTTTCTAAGTTTCTATTTTCTACGTAATTGGTGTGTATCTGCCCATTGGCATTGAAAACAAAATCACCAACAACTATTTTTTAAACATTTGTAGCTCCTACACACATTTGAACCTACATATCTCTTTGTGTACACGCATCCTCGGTGGTCTTATTACCCCCGCAACATCTTTTGATTTGTACAATGTCATGACTTGAATTTAGATTGTGGTCCAAATAAAATTTATAATAGAGTGTACTTATTTTCCTCTAACCATCTTAGTAATGAGCAATTCATCCTATGAGCTTGCCCACTTATGCGTATTGGATGAGCCTTGTTAAGTAGGCAATGATCTTTCACATTAAAAGTAGGAAAATAAGTATTTTTACATGGAAAATAGGAGACTTTACTGGTAACCTAAATAGTGGAGCACGGTAAACCTGAGTTGACCATACTCTTACTTAGCAGGAACATCAAAGTTGCTCTAAGTGGAAAGTGAAGCGGTGATTTTAAAACAGTAGATGATACCACCTTTTTAGCACACAGATGTATCTTCCATTTCTTGCTTAAAAGTGTGAACAAATACTGGAAATTTTGAATAAAAATATAGACTTGGTGTATCAAAAGCATAAATTACCTGCACTTTTCTACATCGAGTTATGTATATATGTCCGTTTCCATGGTATAACATATAGTAGTGCATATGTAAGTCTTTAAGGTTCTCTTCAAAATTATGATTTAGAAAAAGATAATACTTTTCCAAAGAAGAAGAAATCTTGAACTTCATAACAATGTGTGTGCTGGTAAATTTTGTTCTCTTACATCTAGTAGTGATCATATAACAACATCTCAAGAACAGATCAAAGTATCTACGCTGAAGAAATAGGTTGCCATTACAATTTGCAAGCTCTAGCATATCTCAAACTTCCTTATCCTTTCTATGAACCATCTTCATCAATGTGCCCATCTTAGTAACCATCTTACAATGCAAAGTAGATATATCTTTGCAACAGAAACTCCTATATTCTTTTTCTATATTCAAGTTGTCATGCACAAATACTATGACCAAAAAACTCTATTGGTTTGTCGAATTATTTACATGTACCTTTCTTTTGACCTAAAAAAATACTTGACACAATCATTTTGGAACGGATCGCTGGGAGCACCAAAATAACTCGCTACATAGCAGTCACACAACTAAATTCTGCGGTGGTTCCACTTGTAAAATTCCTAGTGTCAATTTAAAACACCATTGTTCATAATTTAAACAATTCTAACTGAAACTCGACACAATCATATTTTATTGCAGAATTTCCCAATGAATTACAGAGATATCTCATGGAGTTGCAGCATGAGGCATATCCTACCTTGAAAATTAAAACAAATGGATAAAAAAAACACATATATCTATCTGACAAATACATGCGTACATGATTCAAAAAAATATGCAGCCTAGTTGGTACATCCTGTATGTAGTATATAAGCTAGTATTACCATGACGAATCAGTCAATGTAGATTGGTTCACATCAAGAAGCATGCATACATGCTTGTGTTCTCCTTGGGCGGCCGAGAAGCACCTGATCATGCTCACCACTTGACTCGACCACATCGCCTCAACTGCGCAAGTCAGCGGCTACGCGGCCATGCCACTGCGTTCCTGTCTTGCGCCTCTGCTGCTGTTGTAGCTCACACTGCCGCTGGAACAATCATAAATATACGACCAATAGCTAAATAAACAACGTTTTAGTGGTAACCACATACATCGTCGATCGTTGTTGCGTTGTTCTAAATAGCAGATCACCCAGCTGTGTGGCAGGAGCCTCAGCGCTGACGGACGGCGAGATCATCCGAAGCATGAGGTATTCACGCACACGTTCAAAAGCTGGCAGCCTAGGTATGCATGCACTATGGATGAAGAGAATCTTTAATAAGTTTACAAATTTATGTCCGGCAATCGGCATACACACGTATGCTCATAATAGGTTAGACGTCCTTGTCCTACTCATAATAGGATTTGACCTGCCTATGCACATACGCTGGACCAAATCGTTTTATGTCCGGCTGAGTCCTTCCAAATTATCTTTTTGTGTCTCTTCTCAATCATTAACTTCTCCGAATACATCTCCTGCCCATGGCGTTTGGCTTTGGTCAGAAAAAATATGACTTATTTGTACATGAGAAAAATAGACTATTTGTACGTGACGTGTCCAATTGTTTGTACGTAACAATATTTATATGTAATGTTTACATCTAGAAATCTCAACCCTTAATCTATAAAATTAGTGGTCAAGATAATTTAATCTGTGTGGACGAACGTCATGACTTGTTTTACTCTTGTTTTAATTATATAATAGATTCTTAGAACAAAATATGACTCTACGTGAATGCCTCCGGCGGTGTACCGGGATGTACAATGATTCAAGAGTGACATGTATAAAAAATTGTAAATGGTGGCTTTGCCACAAATACGATGTCAACTACATGATCATGCAAGTCAATATGACAATGATAGAGCGTGTCATAATAAACGAAACAGTGGAAAGTTGCATGGCAATATATCTCGGAATGGCTATAGAAATGCCATAATAGGTAGGTATGGTGACTGTTTTGAGGAAGGTATATGGTGGGTGTATGGTACCGGTGAAAGTTACGTGGTACTAGAGATGCTAGCACGAGTGAAAGGGTGAGAGTGCGTATAATCCATGGACTCAACATTAGTCATAAAGAACTCACATACTTATTGCAAAAATCTATTAGTTATCGAAAAGAAGTACTACGCGCATGCTCGTAGGGGGATAGATTGGTAGAAAAAGACCATCGCTCATCCCCGACCGCCACTCATAAGGAAGACAATCAATAAATAAAGCATGCTCCAACTTCATCACATAACGGTTCACCATACGTGCATGCTACGGGAATCACAAACTTTAACACAAGTATATCTCAAATTCACAACTACTCTACTAGCATGACTCTAATATAACCATCTTCATATCTCAAAACAATCATAAAGAATCAAACTTCTCATAGTATTCAATGCACTTTATATGCTTTTTTTATTATACCCATCTTGGATGCCCATCATATTAGGACTAATTTTATAACCAAAGCAAATTATCATGCTGTTCTAAAAGACTCTCAAAATAATATAAGTGAATCATGAGAGGTCAACAATTTCTATAAAATAAAGCACCGATGTGCTTTAAAAAGATATAAGTGAAGCACTAGAGCAATATTGTCTATCTCAAAATATATAAGTGAAGCACATAGAGTATTCTAATAAATTCGGATTCATGCGTGTCTCTCCCAAAAGGTGTGTACAACAAGGATGATCGTGGTAAACTAAAAAGCAAGGACTCAAATCATACAAGACTCTCCAATCAAAACACATATCATGTGGTGAATAAAAATATAGCCTCAAGTAAAGTTACCGATAGACGAAGACGAAAGAGGGGATGTCTTCCGGGGCATCCCCAAGCTTAGACCTTTGGTTGTCCTTGGATTTTACCTTGGGGTGCCTTGGGCATCCCAGATATTAGGCTCTTGCCACTCCTTATTCCAAAATCCATCAAATCTTTACCCTAAACTTAAAAACTTCACAACACAAAACTTCAACAGAAAATCTCATGAGCTCCGTTAGTATAAAAAAATAAACCATCACTTTAAGGTACTGTAATGAACTCATTATTTATTTATATTGGTGTTAAACCTACTGTATTCCAACTTCTCTATGGTTCATACTCTCCGATACTACTCATAGATTCATCAAAATAAGCAAACAACACAGGAAAAACAGAATTTGTCAAAAACAGAACAGTCTGTAGCAATCTGTAACTTTCGAATACTTCTGTAACTCCAAAAATTCTGAAATAAATTTTTGGATGTGAGGAATTTTTCTATTAATCATCTTCAAAAAGAATCAACCTAAAAGTACTCTTCTGTAAAAAAACGACAGCTATTCTCGTGAGCGCAAAAGTTTCTGTTTTTTACAGCAAGATCGCAAAGACTTCACCCAAGTCTTCCCAAAGGTTCTACTTGGCGCAGACACTAATTAAAAGATAAAACCACATATAAACAGAGGCTAGATGAATTATTTATTACTAAACAGGAACAAAAAGCAAATAACAAAAAATAAAATTGGGTTGCCTCCCAACAAGCGATATTGTTTAACGCCCCTAATTAGGCATAAAAACAAGAATAGATCTAGGTATTGCCATAATTATGATAGGGGAAAATGCGAAAATTGTCTCATACTCCCTACGTTCAGCAGCAAGTTTTCTTTGTGGCAAGCAAAAGTAATCAAAAGGGCTAAATTTAATGGGACAAAAGTCCCCAAGATCAAGCTCGGGAGGAATTGGTTCCCTCCTTTGGCCCTTCATATTGCACAACCATTTCATCATTATAAGCATTCTTTTGGAAAAAAGTCATGAGCCTTTGTTCAAGAGGAAAACCTAACCCATTGTTTTGAATAGCAAAATTATCATTAAGTTCAGAAATCCTATCAACTAGAAAATCGGTAGGAACCCTCTTTTCTAAGATTTTTATTATAATCAACATGATCTAAAGATCGTAAACGCATTATGTCTTCTTGATTAAAAAGAACCGCTTCTATGGGAGGACGACCAGCGTCCACCCTATAGTGCGCAAAAATTTCATTGGCCTCTTTCATTATAAATCTGAACTCATGTGCTAGAAAGATGGTAGCCGCTCGCTTAATAGAAGAATGCTCAATATTAGAAAACTCTAGAAAAATCCTTTGTATTCAAGGATGCATGTGGATAAATTGTCTTTCAAGTTCAACTACGAGAAAAGATATAGCATCCGCAAGACTACTAGTTCTGTAAAGAATAGACCCACCCATAGTGGGCAAAGCACCGGCGCAAGTAAAGAAATCTTGAATAACTCCTTTTCCAATAATGTTACCACTACCAATCCGGAACTTTTTAGTGTGCAAAATAGTAGGTTCTTCATGAGGGTTATCAAAAGCATCAAAGTTTCCCCCGTTGTTACTACTATATTTTTCAATGATAACCTCCCCAGTTTCAGACATGATGGCAACAAACCGCGCTAACAAACGAGCACACAAGAAGCAAGCGAAAAGAGACGAACGGAAGAGGGGCGAAGAAAAGGGCAAAAGTTTTCGAAAATCCTTTTAGAATTGGGGGAGAGGAAAATGAGAGGGGAATGACAAATAATGTAATGCAAGGGAGAAGAGTTTATGATGGGTACTTGGTATGTCTTGACTTGGCGTAGAGCTCCCCGACAACGGCACCAGAAATCCTTCTTGCTACCTCTTGAACTTCCCTTGGTTTTTCCCTTGAAGAGGAAAGGGTGATGCAGCAAAGTAGCGTAAGTATTTCCCTCAGTTTTGAGAACCAAGGTATCAATCTAGTAGGAGACGACGCACAAGTCACAGAATACCTGCACAAACAATCAAGAACCTTGCAACCAACGCAAGAAAGGGGTTGTCAATCCCTTCACGGTCACTCACAAAAGTGAGATCTAATAGAGATAATAAAGCAAATATTTTTGGTATTTTTGTTGTATAGATTGGAAAGTAAAGATTGCAAAATAGTAAACGAGATTCAATAATATGGAAAAGAGATGCAATATAATGTAAAAGAGATTCAATATAATGGAAAAGAGACCCGGGGGCCATAGGTTTCACTAGTAGCTTCTCTCGAGATAGCATGTATTACGATGGGTGAACAAATTACTGCCGAGCAATTGATAGAAAAGTGCATAATTATGAAGACATCTAAGGCAAGGATCATGAACATAGGCATCACGTCCATGTCAAGTAGACGGACTCCTGCCTGCATCTACTACTATTACTCCACACATTGACCGCTACCCAGCATGCATCTGGAGTATTAAGTTCATAAAGAACGGAATAACGCATTAAGCAAGATGACATGATGTAGAGGGATAAGCTCAAGCAATATGATATAAACCTCATCTTTTTATCCTTGATGGCAATAATACAATACGTGCCTTGTTGCCCCTACTATCACTGGGAAAGGACACCGCAAGATTGAACCCAAAGCTAAGCACTTCTCCCATGGCAAGAAAGATCAATCTAGTAGACCAAACTAAACCGACAATTTGAAGAGACTTGCAAAGATATCAAATCATGCATATAAGAATTCAGAGAAGAACAAAATAATATTCATAGATAATCTTGTTCATAAATCCACAATTCATCGGATCTCGGCAAACACACCGCAAAAGAATATTACATCGAATATATCTCCAAGAACATCAAGGAGAACTTTGTATTGAGAATCAAAGAGAGAGAAGAAGCCATCTAGCTAATAACTTTGGACCCGAAGGTCCGTGGTAAACTACTCACGCTTTATCAGAGAGGCAATGGTGTTGATGTAGAAGCCCTCGCCGGAAAAAGGCCCCAAGATGGATCTCACGGGTACATAAGGTTGCGGTGGTGGAAAAGTGGTTTCGTGGCTCCCCCTGATGTTTTTAGGGTGTAAGAGTATATATAGGCGACAGAACTACCTCGGTGGAGCTATGAAGGGCCCACAAGGGTGGGGGCTCCTACCCCCCTAGGCACCCCTCCTAACTCGTGGACGCCTCATTATGTCTTTGACTTCAACTCCAAGTCTTCTGATTTGCTTTCGGTCCAAGAAAGATCATCGCGAAGATTTCATTCCGTTTGGACTCCGTTTGGTATTCCTTTTCTGCAAAACTCTAAAATAGGCAAAAAACAGAAATTGGCACTGGGCCTCCGGTTAATAGGTTAGTCCCAAAAATAATATAAAAGAGCATATTGAAGCCCATTAAACATCCAAAACAGATAATATAATAGCATGGAACAATAAAAAATTATAGATACGTTGGAGACGTATCACATATCCTTTTGCAAAAGATTTGTAAGAGGCCTAGAAATTTTTGAAAAGTCTTTGATAAATCTCCTATAGAAGCTAACATGACCAAGGAAACTACGAATACCTTTGATATCTTTAGGACATGGCATTTTCTCAATTGCATCAACCTTGGCTTTGTCCACCTCAATTCCTCTTTCAGAAATTTTATGGGCCAAAACAATACCTTCGTTAACCATAAAGTGGCACTTCTCCCAATTCAAGACAAGATTTTTTGTTCACATCTCTGCAAAACTTGATCAAGATTGCTTAAACAATCATCAAAAGACTTCCCATAAAAAGAAAAGTCATCCATGAAAACCTCAAGAATCTTTTCACAAAAATTAGAGAATATAGCAGTCATACATCTTTGAAAGGTAGTAGGTGCATTACATAGACCAAAAGGCATACGTCTATAAGCATAAGTTCCAAAAGAATAAGTAAAAGTGGTTTTTTCTTGATTAGGTTGAGAAACAGGTATTTTTTAAAACAGAATATCCATCAAGGAAGCAAAAATGTGTGTGCTTAGATAATCATTCTAGCATTTGAGCAATGGAAGGCAGAGGGTAATGATCTTTTCTCGTTGCTTTATTTAATTTCCTAAAATCAGTTAATATTCTATAAACGGTGACAATTCTTTGTGGAATGCGTTCATTCTTATCATTAGGAACAACAGTTATACCTCCCTTCTTAGGGACATAGTGAACATGACTTACCCATCTACTATCAGCTATATGATAGATTATACCTGCTTCCAGAAGTTTCAATATTTCCGTTCTTACCACTTCTTTCATTTTTGGATTTAACCGATGTTGGTGATCAACAACGGGTTTAGCATCAGGTTCCATATTAATCTTGTGCTGACATAGAGTGGGAGTAATGCCCTTAAGATCATCAAGAGTATATCCAATAGCAGCTCGGTGCTTCCTTAGAACTTTCAATAATCTTTCTTCTTCATGTGCTAAAAAGGTTAGCACTAATAATAACAGGATATATCTTTTTCTCATCAAGATAAGCATATTTCAAAGTGTCTGGTAATTGTTTTAATTCAAACACAGGATCACCTTTAGGTGGAGGAGGGCCTCCTAGAGTTTCAATAGGTAGATTGTGTTTAAGCAGAGGTTGTTGTTCGAACAAGATTCTATTTATTTATTTTCTTTCACACATATGCAAATCATTTTCATGGTCTAGCAAATATTGTTCTAAAGGATCAGTAGGAGGTACAACAATAGAAGCAAGACCAATAATTTCATCCTTACTAGGCAAATCTTTCTTATGAGGTTTTCTACTAAACTTGGAAAAAATAAATTCATGAGATTCATCACCAAAGCTAACACCGACAGTTTGTTTCTCACAATCTGTTCTAGCATTAACAATGTTCAAGAAAGGTCTGCCAAAGATAATGGGACAAAGGTCATCTTGTGGGGAGCCAAGAACAAGAAAATCAGTAGGGTATTTTATTTTCCCACACAAGACTTCAACATCTCTAACAATCCCAATTGGTGATATAGTATCTCTATTCGCAAGTTTAATAGTAACATCTATGTCTTCTATTTCAGCAGGTGCTATTTCATACTTAATTTCTTCATATAAGGAAAAAGGAATAGCACGCACGCTAGCACCTATATCACATAAACCATGATAACAGTGATCTCCTATCTTAACTGAGACAACAGGCATGCCAACAACTGGTCTATGTTTATCTTTTTCATCGGGTTTGTCAATTCTAGCAGCTTCGTCACAAAAGTAAATAACATGCCCATCAATATTATCGACCAAGAGATCTTTAACCATAGCAACACTAGGTTTAACTTTGATTTGTTCAGCTTGTTTGGATGTTCTAATATAACTTTTGTTGACCATGGTTGAAACTTTATCATGTTCCTTCATCCTAACGGGGAAAGGTGGTTTTTCAATATAAGCAGTGGGAACACCTGGATCAACATTGCAAATGATAGTTTCTTCTTTAGCTTTTACCGGTTCTTTAATATCTTCTTTAATAGGTGGCTGATATTTGAACCACTTCTCCTTAGGGAGATCAACATGAGTAGCAAAAGATTCACAAAAGGAAGCTACTATCTCAGAGTCAAGTCCATATTTAGTGCTAAACTTTTGAAAAGCATCAATATTCATAAAAGATTTAACACAATCAAACTTAGGTTCAATACCTGACTCTTTACCTTCGTCGAGTTTCCGATCTTCAGAGTTGCATTTAATTCTTTCTAAAAGATCCCACCGGAATTCAATAGTCTTCTTCATGAAAGAACTAGTACAATAAGTATCGAGCATGGATTGATCATTACGAGAAAGCCGAGCATAGGATAAATTTTTTGATGGAATCCCAATTTCAACCGATTCTAGTTCCAAGATCCAAAATCATAGCATAGCGTATTCCATGTCCATGCCTTTCCCTTCAAAGATAAAGGGAAAACCTTCTTCTTAGCTTCATCTCTGGGCAAACCTGCAAGCTTAAACAATCCACAAATTTCATCCACATATATCAAGTGAATATCAGGATGTTCGGTTCCATCTCCTGCATAAGGATTAGCCCGAACAAACCCCTCAAATGATTGTTTTCCCTAGTAACAAGTGACAATAAATTTTAGCATGTAGTAATAATATTTCCTTACCAATTTCCACTTACCAAAAGCGCTTCATTCCCTGGCAATGTGCTAGAAAATAGCCTTGATGAACCACAAGTATATAGGGTCAATTGTAGCCTTTTCGATAAGTAAGAGTGTCAAACCTAACAAGGAGCAGAAGGAAATGACAAGTGGTTTTCAGCAAGGTAATGTCTGCAAGTGCTAAAATTGTAAGTAGCAGAGTAGTTTGATAGCAAGATAATTTGTAACGAGCAAGTAACAGTAGTAGTTGTTCGGGAACATAGCATGCAATTTCAAAAAAAAATCCTACGATCATGCAAGATCTATCTAGGAGATGCATAGCAACGAAAGGGGGAGAGTGTGTCCACGTACCCTTGTACATCGAAAGCGGAAGCATTATGTTAACGCGGTTGATGTAGTCGAACATCTTAACGATCCAACTAATCTAGCACCAAACGTACGACACCTCCGAGTTCAGCACACGTTCAGCTCGACAATGTCCCTCGAACTCTTGATCTAGCAAAGGGTCAAGGGGAGAGTTTCGTCAGCACGACGGCCTGGTGACGATGATGGTGATGTGATCCACGCAAGGCTTCGCCTGAGCACTACGATGCTATGACCGGAGGAGTAAACTGTGGAGGGGGCACTGCACATGGCTAAGAGAATATCTGATGTGCATTTGGGATGCCCCCCGCCCCCGTATATAAAGGAGGGGGAGAGAGGCCGGCGGCCAGGAGGGGCGTGCCATGGGGGGAGTCCGACTTGGACTCCTAGGCCAAGTAGGATTCACCCCCCCTTTTCCTTTCTCCACCGGAGGGAATAGAAAGGGAAGGGGGCGCCGCCCCCTCCTGCTTGTCCTATTCAGACTCCCTGGGAGGGGGTCGGCCACCCCCTGCGGGCTTCCCTCTCTCTCCCATAGGCCCATGTTGGCCCAACACTTCCCCAGGGGGTTCCGGTAACCCCTCTGTACTCCGGTAAAATAACCGAATCACTCGGAACAATTCTGATGTCCGAATACAACCTTCCAATATATGAATCTTTACCTCTCGACCATTTCAAGACTCCTCGTCATGTCCGTGATCTCATTCGGGAACTCCGAAAAAACTTCGGTCACCAAAACACACAACTCATAATACTATGTAGACATGATCGAGACACATCTCTGATAAATAACCAATAGCGGAACCTAGATGCTCATATTGGTTCCTACATATACTACGAAGATCTTTATCGGTCAAACCGCATAACCACATACATTGTTCCCTTTGTCACCGGCATATTACTTGCCCGAGATTCGATCGTCGGTATCTTCATACCTAGTTCAATCTCGTTACCGGCGAGTCTCTTTACTCGTCCCATAATGCTTCATCATGTAACTAACTCATTAGTCACAATGCTTGCAAGGCTTATAGTGATGAGCATTACCGAGAGGGCCCGGAGATACCTCTCATATACAC
The DNA here is from genome assembly GCF_018294505.1 of Triticum aestivum. Taxonomy (NCBI): domain Eukaryota; kingdom Viridiplantae; phylum Streptophyta; class Magnoliopsida; order Poales; family Poaceae; genus Triticum; species Triticum aestivum. The sequence continues at coordinate 725,393,134 of NC_057801.1, forward strand.
GGAGTGACAAATCCTAATCTTGATCTATGCCAACTCAACAAACACCTTCGGAGACACCTATAGAGCATCTTTATAGTCACCCAGTTATGTTGTGACGTTTGATAGCACACAAGGTGTTCCTCCGGTATTCAGGAGTTGCATAATCTCATAGTCAGAGGAACATGTATAAGTCATGAAGAAAGCAATAGCAATAAAACTTAACAATCATTATGCTAAGCTAACGGATGGGTCTTGTCCATCACATCATTCTCTAATGATGTGATACCGTTCATCAAATGACAACACATGTCTATGGTCAGGAAACATAACCATCTTTGATTAACGAGCTAGTATAGTAGAGGAATACTAGGGACACTTTGTTTTGTCTATGTATCCACACATGTACTAAGTTTCCGGTTAATACAATTCTAGCATGAATAATAAACATTTATCATGATATAAGAAAATATAAATAACAACTTTATTATCGCCTCTAGGGCATATTTCCTTCAGTCTCTCACTTGCACGAGAGTCAATAATCTAGATTACATAGTAATGATTCTAACACCCATGGATTCTTAGTGCTGATCATGTTTTGCTCGTGGAAGAGGCTTAGTCAATGGGTCTGCAACATTCAGATCCGTATGTATATTCCAAATCTCTATGGATCCGATCACGATGAACTAGATGCATAGGGTAATTTTTTTGATGGAATCCCAATTTCAATCGATTCCAGTTCCAAGATCCAAAATCATCGCATAGACTATTCCATGTCCATGCCTTTCCCTTCAATGATAAAGGGAAAACCTTCTTCTTAGCTTCATCTCCGGGCAAACCTGCAAGCTTAAACAATCCGTAAATTTCATCCACATATATCAAGTGCATATCAGGATGTTCGGTTCCATCTACTGCATAAGGATTAGCCCGAACAAACCCCTCAAATGATTGTTTTCCCTAGTAACAAGTGACAATAAATTTTAGCACGTAGTAATAATATTTCCTTACCAATTTCCACTTACCAAAAGCGCTTCACTCCCTAGCAACGCGCTAGAAAATAGCCTTGATGAACCACAAGTATATGGGGTCAATTGTAGCCTTTTCGATAAGTAAGAGTGTCAAACCCAACAAGGAGCAGAAGGAAATGACAAGTGGTTTTCAGCAAGGTAATGTCTGCAAGTGCTAAAATTGTAAGTAGCAGAGTAGTTTAATAGCAATATAATTTGTAACGAGCAAGTAACGGTAGTAGTTGTTGGGGAACATAGCATGCAATTTCAAAAAAAAATCCTACGATCATGCAAGATCTATCTAGGAGATGCATAGCAACGAAAGGGGGAGAGTGTGTCCACGTACCCTCGTACACCGAAAGCGGAAGCATTATGTTAACGCGGTTGATGTAGTCGAACATCTTCACGATCCAACCAATCTAGCACCGAACGTACGACACCTCCGAGTTCAGCACACGTCCAACTCGACGACGTCCCTCGAACTCTTGATCTAGAAAAGGGTCAAGGGGAGAGTTTCGTAAGCACGATGGCGTGGTGACAATGATGGTGATGTGATCCGCGCAAGGCTTCTCCTATGCACTACGACGCTATGACCGGAGGAGTAAACTGTGGAGGGGGGCACTACACATGGCTAAGAGAAACTCTGATGTGCCTTTGGGGTGCCCCCCGCCCCCGTATATAAAGGAGGGGGGAGAGAGGCCGGCGGCCAGGAGGGGCGCGCCATGGGGGGGAGTCTGACTTGGACTCCTAGTCCAAGTAAGATTCGCCCCCCCTTCCTTTCTCCACCGGAAGGAATAGGAAGGAGAGGGAGAGGGAAAGGGAAGGGGGCACCGCCCCTCCTTCTTGTCCTATTCAGACTCCCTGGGAGGGGGTCGGCCACCCCCTACGGGCTTCCCTCTCTCTCCCATAGGCCCATGTTGGCCCAACACTTCCCCAGGGGGTTCCGGTAACCCCTCTGTACTCCGGTAAAATAACCGAATCACTCGGAACAATTCTGATGTCCGAATACAACCTTCCAATATATGAATCTTTACCTCTCGACCATTTCGAGACTCCTCGTCATGTCCGTGATCTCATTCGGGAACTCCGAACAAAATTCGGCCACCAAAACACACAACTAATAATACTATGTAGACAAGATCGAGACACATCTCCGATAAATAACCAATAGCGGAACCTGGATGCTCATATTGGTTCCTACATATACTATGAAGATCTTTATCGGTCAAACCGCATAACAACATACATTGTTCCCTTTGTCATCGGCATGTTACTTGCCCGAGATTCGATCATTAGTATCTTCATACCTAGTTCAATCTTATTACCGGCGAGTCTCTTTACTCGTTCCGTAATGCTTCATCCTGTAACTAACTCATTAGTCACAATGATTGCAAGGCTTATAGTGATGAGCATTACCGAGAGGGCCCAGAGATACCTCTTAGATACACGGAGTAACAAATCCTAATCTCGATCTTTGCCAACTCAACAAACACCTTCGGAGACACCTATAGAGCATCTTTATAGTCACCCAGTTACGTTGTGACGTTTGATAGCACAAAAGGTGTTCCTCCGGTATTCGGGAGTTGCATAATCTCATAGTCCGAGGAACATGTATAAGTCATGAAGAAAGCAATAGCAATAAAACTTAACGATCATTATGCTAAGCTAATGGATGGGTCTTGTCCATCACATCATTCTCTAATGATGTGATCCCGTTCATCAAATGACAATACATGTCTATGGTCAGGAAACATAACCATCTTTGATTAACGAATCAGTATAGTAGGAATACTAGGGACACTTTGTTTTGTCTATGTATCCACACATGTACAAAGTTTCTGGTTAATACAATTCTAGCATGAATAATAAACATTTATCATGATATAAGGAAATATAAATAACAACATTATTATCGCCTCTAGGGCATATTTCTTTCAGTCTCTCACTTGCACAAGAGTCAATAATCTAGATTACATAGTAATGATTCTAACACCCATGGATTCTTGGTGCTGATCATGTTTTGCTCGTGGAAGAGGCTTAGTCAATGGGTCTGCAACATTCAGATCCGTATGTATCTTCCAAATCTCTATGTCTACCTCCTTGACTTGTTCGCAGATGGAATTGAAGTGTCTCTTGATGTGTTTGGTTCTCTTGTGAAATTTGGATTCTTTTGCCAAGGCAATTGCTCCAGTATTGCACATAAGATTTTCATTGGACCCGATGCACTAGGTATTACACCTAGATCAGATATAAACTCCTTCATCCAGACTCCTTCATTTGCTGCTTCCGAAGAATCTATGTACTCCGCTTCACACATAGATCCCGCCACGACGCTCTGCTTGGAATTGCACCAACTGATAGCTCCACCACTCAATATAAATACCTACCGGGTTTGTGACTTAGAGTCATCTGGATCAGTGTCAAAGCTTGCATTGACGTAACCATTTACGACAAGCTCTTTGTCACCTCCATAAACAAGAAACATATCCTTAGTCCTTTTGAGGTATTTCAGGATGTTCTTGACCGCTGTCCAGTGATCCACTCCTGGATTACTTTGGTACCTCCCTGCTAAACTTATAGCAAGGCACACATTAGGTCTGGTACACAGCATTGCATACATGATAGAATCTATGGCTGAGGCATAGGGAATGACTTTCATTTTCTCTCTATCTTCTACAGTGGTTGGGCATTGAGTCTGACTCAACTTCACACCTTGTAACCCAGGCAAGAACCCTTTCTTTGACTGCCATTTTTAACTTCTTCAAAACTTTATCAAGGTCTGTGCTTTGTGAAAGTCCAATTAAGCGTCTTGATCTATCTCTATAGATCTTGATGCCCAATATGTAAGCAGCTTCACTGAGGACTTTCATTGACAAATTCTTATTCAAGTATTGTTTTATGCTATCCAGAAATTCTATATTATTTCCAATCAACAATGTGTCATCCACATATAATATTAGAAATGGTACAGAGCTCCCACTCACTTTCTTGTAAATACAGGCTTCTCCAAAAATCTATATAAAACCATATGCTTGGATCACATTATCAAAGCATATATTCCAACTCCGAGAGGATTGCACCAGTCCATAAATGGATCGCTGGAGCTTGCACACTTTGTTAGCACCTTTTGGATCGACAAAGCCTTCTGGTTGCATCATATACAACTCTTCTTTAAGAAATCCATTAAGGAATGTAGTTTTGACATCCATTTGCCAAATTTCATAATCATAAAATGCAGCAATTGCTAACATGATTCGGACATACTTAAGCATTGCTACAGGTGATAATGTCTCATCATAGTCAACATCTTGAACTTGGCGAAAAACTTTCACAACAAGTCGAGCTTTGTAGACAGTAACATTACCGTCAGTGTCAGTCTTCTTCTTTAAGATCCATTTATTTTCTATGGCTTGCCGATCATGGGGAAATCCAGTCCACACTTTGTTCTCATACATGGATCCCATCTCAGATTTCATGTCCTCAAGCCATTTCGCGGAATCTGGGCTCATCATCGCTTCCTCATAGTTCGTAGGTTCATCATGGTCTAGTAACATGACTTCCAGAATAGGATTACCGTACCACTCTGGTGCAGACCATACTCTTGTTGACCTACGAGGTTTGGTAGTAACTTGATCTGAAGTTTCATGATCATCATCATTAGCTTCTTCACGAATTGGTGTAGGAATCACTCTAACTGATTTCTGTGATGAACTACTTTCCAATTCGGGAGAAGGTTCAATTACCTCATCAAGTTCTACTTTCCTCCCACTCACTTCTTTCGAGAGAAACTCCTTCTCAAGAAAGGATCCATTCTTAGTTTCTTTTGGGTATCCTATGAAGACACATTTCTCTGATTTGGGTTCGAGCTTATCAGGTTGAAGCTTTTTCACATAAGCATCGCAGCCCAAAACTTTAAGAAATGACAGCTTAGGTTTCTTGCCAAACCACTATTCATATGGTGTCGTCTCAACGGATTTAGATGGTGCCCTATTTAACGTGAATGCAGCCGTCTCTAAAGCATAACCCCAAAACGATAGCGCTAAATCAGTAAGAGACATCATAGATCGCACCATATCTAATAAAGTATGGTTATGACGTTCGGACACACCATTATGCTATGGTTACGACGTTCCAGGTGATGTGAGTTGCGAAACTATTCCACATTGTTGCAAATGAAGACCAAACTCGTAACTCAAATATTCGCCTCCGTGATTAGATCGTAGAAACTTTTTTTCTTGTTACGATGATTTTCCACTTCACTCTGAAATTCTTTGAACTTTTCAAATGTTTCAGCCTTATGTTTCATTAAGTAGATATACCCATATCTGCTCAAATCATCTGTGCAGGTCAGAAAATAACGATACCCACCACGAGCTTCAACACTCATCGAACCGCATACATCGGTATGTATTATTTTCAATAAGTCATTAGCTCGTTCCATTGTTCCGGAGAATGGAGTCTTAGTCATCTTGCCCATGAGGCATGGTTCGCAAGCATCAAGTGATTCATAATCAAGTGATTCCAAAAGCCCGTCAGCATGGAGTTTCTTCATGCGCTTTACACCAATATGACCTAAACGGCAGTGCCACAAATAAGTTGCACTATCATTATTAACTTTGCATCTTTTGGCTTCAATATTATGAATATGTGTATCACTACGATCGAGATCCAACAAGAATAGACCACTCATCAAGGGTGCATGACCATAAAATATATTACTCATATAAATAGAACAACCATTATTCTCCGATTTAAATGAATAACCGTCTCGCATCAAACAAGATCCAGATATATGATACGTCTCCGTCGTATCTATATTTTTTTATTGTTCCATGCCAATATTATTTACACAAGAGTGGAGAGTATGTCCACATACCCTCATAGATCAAAAGCGGAAGTGTTTAGTTAATGCAGTTGATGTAGCCGAACGTCTTCACAATCCAACTGATCCAAGTACAGAACGTACGACACCTCTGCATTCATCGCACGTTCAGCTCGATGACGTCCCTCGTGCACCTGATCCAGTTGAGGACGAGGGTGAGTTTCTTTAGAACGACGGCGTGACGACGGTGATGATTATGTTATCGGTGCAGGGCTTTGCCTAAGCTCTATGATGGTATAACCGAGGTGTGTAACTATGGAGGGGGGCACCACACACAGTTAAGAGAAACTTGTGTGTTCTAGGGTGCCCCCTACCCCCATATATAAAGGAGGAGAGGGGGAGGCCGGCCGGCCCTGGGGCGCGCCAAGAGTAGGGAGTCCTATCCGTGATGTCATCTGGGACTCCGAACAAACTTCGGTCATCAAAACACATAACTCATAATACATATCATCATCGAACGTTAAGCGTGTGGACCCTATGGGTTTGAGAACTATGTAGACATGACCGAGACACATCTCTAGTCAATAACCAATAGCGGAACCTGGATGCTCATATTGGCTCCTACATATTCTATGAAGATCTTTATCGGTCAAACCGCATAACAACATATGTTGTTCCCGTTGTCATCGGTATGTTACTTGTCTGCGATTCGATCGTCGGTATCATCATACCTAGTTCAATCTCATTATCGGCAAGTCTCTTTACTCGTTCCGTAATACTTCATCCCGCAACTAACTCATTAGTCACATTGCTTGCAAGGCTTATAGTGATGAGCGTTACTGAGAGGGCCCAGAGATACCTCTCCAAAACATGGAGTGACAAATCCTAATCTCGATCTATGCCAACCCAACAAACACCTTCGGAGACACCTGTAGAGCATCTATATAATCACCCATTTACATTGTGACATTTGATAGCACACAAAGTGTTCTTCCGGTATTCGGGAGTTGCATAATCTCATAGTCTGAGGAGCATGTATAAGTCATGAAGAAAGCAGTAGCAATGAAACTGTAACGATCATAATGCTAAGCTAATGGATGGGTCATGTCCATCACATCATTCTCCTAATGATGTGATCTCGTTCATCAAATGACAACACATGTCTATGGTTAGGAAACATAACCATCTTTGATTAACGAGCTAGTAAAGTAGAGGCATACTAGGGACAATATGTTTTGTCTATGTATTCACACATGTACTAAGTTTCCGGTTAATACAATTCTAGCATGAATAATAAACATCTATCATGAAATAAGGAAATAAATAATAACTTTATTATTGCCTCTAGGGCATATTTCCTTCAAAACTCTCCCTCGACCCTCTGCTGGATCAAGAGTTTGAGGGACGTCATTGAACTAAACGTGTGCTGAACTCGGAGGTGACATACGTTTGCTGCTAGATCGATTGGATCGTGAAGACGTTCGACTACATCAACCGCATTAACATAACGCTTCCGCTTTCGGTCCACAAGGGTACATGGACACAATCTCCCCATCTTGTTGCTATGCATCTCCTAGATAGATCTTGCGTGATCCTAGGAATTTTTTTGAAATTGCATGCTACGTTCCCCAATAGTGGCATCCGAGCCAGGTCTATGCGTAGATGATATGCACAAGTAGAACACAAAGAGTTGTGGTCGATAATAGTCATACTGCTTTCCATCAATGCCTTACTTTGATTCGGCGGTATTGTTGGATGAAGCGGTCCGGACCAATATTACATGATCATGTTCATGAGACCGGTTCTACCGATGTGCTTTGCACACAGGTGGCTGGAGGGTGTCTGTTTCTCCAACTTTAGTTGAATCGAGTTTGACTACGGCCGGTCCTTGTTGAGGGTTAAAACAACACACTTGACAAAAAATCATTGTGGTTTTGATGCGTAGGTAAGAACGGTTCTTGATAGAAGCCCGTAGCAGCCATGTAAAACTTGCAACAACAAAGTAGAGGACATCTAACTTGATTTTGCAGGGCTTGTTGTGATGTTATATAGTTAAGACATGATGTGATGTAAATTGTTGTATGAGATGATCATGTTGTGTAACAAAGTTATCAGCAATTGGCAGGAGCCATATGGTTGTTGCTTTATTTTATGAAATGCAATCGCCATGTAATTGCTTTACTTTATCACTAAGCGGTAGTGATAGTCATAGAAGAAATAGTTGACGAGACGATAACGATGCTACGATGGAGATCAAGGTGTCGCGCCGGTGATGATAGAGATCATGATGATGCTTTGATGATGGAGATCATGAGCACAAGATGATGATGGCCATATCATGTCACATATTTTGATTGCATGTGATGTTTATCTTTTATGCATCTTATTTTGCTTAGTACGTCGGTAGCATTATAAGGTGATCCCTTACTAAATTTCAAGGTATAAGTGATCTCCCTGAGTATGCACAATTGCTACAGTTCCTCGTGCCGAGACACCACGTGATGATCGGGTGTGATAAGCTCTACGTTCACATACAACGGGTGCAAGCCAGTTTTGCACACGCAAAATACTCGGGTTAAACTTGACGAGCCTAGCATATGCAGATATGGCCTCGGAACATGATACATCTCCAACGTATCTATAACTTTAGATTGTTCCATGCTATTATATTATCTGTTTTGGATGTTTAATGGGCTTTAAAATGCTCTTTTATATCATTTTTGGGACTAACCTATTGACAGAAGGCCAGTTTCTGTTTTTTGTCTATTTTAGAGTTTTGCAAAAAAGGAATACCAAACGGAATGAAACCTTCACGATGATCTTTCTTGGACCGAAAGCAAACCAAAAGACTTGGAGATGAAGTTAGAGACGTAACGAGGAGGCCACTAGGCAGGAGGGCCTACGGGGGGGGGGGGGGGGTAGGCGCACCCCCACCCTCGTGGGCCCCTCGTAGCTCCACCGACCTAGTTCTTTCGCCTATATATACTTTTAGACCCTAAAAACATTAGGGGGAGCCATGAAACCACTTTTCCACCGCCGCAACCTTCTGTACCCATGAGATCCCATCTTGGGGCCTTTTTCGGTGATCTGTCGAAGGGGGATTCGATCACGGAGGGCTTCTACATCAACACCATTACTTCTGTGATGAAGCGTGAGTAGTTTACCACAGACCTTCGGGTCCATAATTATTAGCTAGATGGCTTCTTCTCTCTCTTTGATTCTCAATACAAAGTTATCCTCGATGTTCTTGGAGATCTATTCGATGTAATACTCTTTTGCGGTGTGTTTGCCGAGATCCAATGAATTGTGGATTAATGATCAAGTTTATCTATGAATATTATTTGGTTCTTCTATGAATTCTTATATGCATGATTTGATATCTTTGCAAGTTTCTTCGAATTATCGGTTTAGTTCGGCCTACTAGATTGATCTTTCTTGCAATAGGAGAAGTGCTTAGCTTTGGGTTCAATCTTGCGGTGTCCTTTCCCAGTGACAGTAGGGGCAGCAAGGCACGTATTATATTGTTTCCATCGAGGATAACAAGATGGGGTTTTCATGATATTGCTTGAGTTAATTCCTCTACATCATGTCATCTTGCTTAATGCGTTACTCCGTTCTTTATCAACTTAATACTCTAGATGCATGCTGGATAGCGGTCGATGTGTGGAGTAATAGTAGTAGATGCAGGCAAAAGTCGGTCTACTTGACACAGACGTGATGCCTATGTTCATGATCATTTCCTTAGATGTCATCATAATTATGCGCTTTTCTATCAATTGCTCGACAGTAATTTGTTCACCCACCGTAATACATGCTATCTCGAGAGAAGCCACTAGTGAAACCTATGGCCCCCGGGTCTCTTTTCCATTATATTGAATCTCTTTTCCATATTACTGAATCTCATTTACATCTTGCTAGTTTCCGATCTATATTTTGCAATCTTTACTTTCCAATCTATATATCAAAAATACCAAAAAATATTACTTTACTATCTCTATCAGACCTCACTTTTGCGAGTGACCGTGAAGGGATTGACAACCCCTTTATCGTGTTGGTTGCAAGTTCTTGATTGTTTGTGCATGTATTCGGTGACTTGTGCGCCGTCTCCTACTAGATTGATACCTTGGTTCTCAAAAACCGAGGGAAATACTTACGCTACTTTAATGCATCACCCTTTCCTCTTCAAGGGGAAACCAACACAAGCTCAAGAGGCGCCAAGTCAAGTCAAGATTTGTCTCCCGTAAACTTGCCAATTTCTGGCGCCATTGCCGGGGAGATTTACACCAAGTCAAGTCAAGATTTGTCTCCTGTGAACTTGCCAATTTCTGGTGCTATTGCCGGGGAGATTTACGCCAAGTCAAGTCAAGGTTTGTCTCCCGTCCACTTGCCAATTTCTGGCGCCATTGCCGGGGAGATTTACGCCAAGTCAAGTCAAGATTTGTCTCCCGTTAACTTGCCAATTTCTGGCGCCGTTGCCGGGGAGGTCTTCATCAAGTCTAGCCATACGAAGTACCCATCATAAACTCTTCTCCCTTGCATTACATTATTCGCCATTTGCCTCTCGTTTTCCTCTCCCCCACTTCTAAAACGATTTTCGAAAATCTTTTCCTTTTCTTCCCCCCTCTTCCGTTCGTCTCTTTTCGCTTGCTTCTTGTGTGCTTGTGTGTTGGATTGATTGCCTGTCACGATGGCTCAAGATAATACTAAATTGTGTGACTTTTCCAATACCAACAACAATGATTTTATTAGCACTCCGATTGCTCCTACTACCAATGTTGAATCTTGTGAAATTAATGTCGCTTTGTTGAATCTTGTTATGAAAGATCAATTCTCTGGCCTTCCTAGTGAAGATGTCGCATCCCATCTAAACAACTTCATTGATTTGTGTGATATGCAAAAGAAGAAATATGTGGATAATGATATTGTTAAATTGAAGTTATTTCGGTTTTCGCTTAGGGATCATGCTAAAACTTGGTTCTCATCTTTGCCTAAAAATAGTATTGATTCATGGAATAAGTGCAAAGATCCTTTTATCTCTAAGTATTTTCCTCCCGCTAAGATCATCTCCCTTAGGAACGATATTATGAATTTTAAGCAACTTGAGCATGAGCATGTTGCAGAAGCTCGGGTGAGGGTGAAATTAATGATACGTAATAGCCCTACACATGGTTTAAATTTGTGGATGATTATACAAAAAAATTATGCCGGATTGAATTTTGCTTCTAGAAATCTTTTAGATTCGGCCGTGGGAGGAACTTTTATGGAAATCACTTTAGGAGAAGCTACTAAACTCCTAGATAATATTATGGTTAATTATTCTCAATGGCACACCGAAAGATCCACTAGTAAAAAAGTTCATGCGATTGAAGAGATTAATGTTTTGAGTGGAAAGATGGATGAACTTATGAAATTGTTTGCTAATAAAAGTGTTTCTTCTGATTCTAATGATATGCCTTTTTCCACTTTGATTGAGAATAATAATGAATCTATGGAAGTGAATCTTGTTCGTAGTTACAATTTTGGTAACAACGTGTATAGAGGTAATTTTAATCCTAGGTCATTTCCTAGTAATTCCTCTAATAATTATGGTAATTCCTACAACAACTCTTATGAAAATATTAATAAGATGCCCTATGGTTTTGAGAATAGCGTTAAAGAATTTATGAGTTCACAAAAGAATTTCAATACTTTGATTGAAGAAAAATTTCTTAAGATTGATGTGTTGGCTAGGAACTACTACGTCTTGAGCTTGCGTTGGTTTTCCTTGAAGAGGAAAGGGTGATGCAGCAATAGTAGCATAAGTATTTCCCTCGGTTTTTGAGAACCAAGGTATCAATCTAGTAGGAGGCTCCTCAAAAGTCCCACGCACCTACACAAACAAACAAGAACTCGCAACCAATGCAATAAAGGGGTTGTCAATCCCTTCAAGGCCACTTGCGAAAGTGAGATCTGATAGAGATAATATGATAAGATAAATATATTTTTGGTATTTTATGATATAGATTGGAAAATTAAAGATGCAAATAAAAGTAGATTGAAAGCTTATATGATAAGAGATAGACCCGGGGGCCATAGGTTTCACTAGTGGCTTCTCTCAAGATAGCATAAGTATTACGGTGGGTGAACAAATTGCTGTCGAGCAATTGATAGAAACGTGAATAATTATGAGATTATCTAGGCATGATCATGTATATAGGTATCACGTCTGTGACAAGTAGACCGACTCCTGCCTGCATCTACTACTATTACTCCACACATCGACCGCTATCCAACATGCATCTAGAGTATTAAGTTCATAAAGAACAGAGTAACACATTAAGAAAGATGACATGCTGTAGAGGGATAAACTCATGCAATATGATATAAACCCCATCTTTTTATCCTCGATGGCAACAATACAATACGTGCCCTGCTGCCCCTGCTGTCATTGGGAAAGGACACCGCAAGATTGAACCCAAAGCTAAGCACTTCTCCCATTGCAAGAAAGTGTTGGGGAACGTAGTAATTTCAAAAAAAATCCTACGCACACGCAAGATCATGGTGATGCATAGCAACGAGAGGGGAGAGTGTTGTCCACGTACCCTCGTAGACCGAAAGAGGAAGCGTTAGAACAACACGGTTGATGTAGTCGTACGTCTTCACGGCCCGACCGATCAAGCACCGAAACTACGGCACCTCCGAGTTCTAGAACACGTTCAGCTCGATGATGATCCCCGGACTCCGATCCAGCAGAATGTCGGGGAAGAGTTTCGTCAGCACGATGGTGTGGTGACGATCTTGATGTTCTACCGTCGCAGGGCTTCGCCTAAGCACCGCTACAATATTATTGAGGACTATGGTGAAGGGGGGCACCGCACACGGCTAAGAGATCAAGAGATCAATTGTTGTGTCTAGAGGTGCCCCCCTACCCTCGTATATAAAGGAGCCAAGGGGAAGGGGCGGCCGGCCAAGGAGGGGCATGCCAAGGGGAGTCCTACTCCCACCAGGAGTAGGACTCCCTTCTTTCCTAGTTGGAGTAGGAGAAGGGGGGAAGGAGGAGGGAGAGAGGAAGGAAGGGTGGGCGCCGCCCCCCTCTCCTTGTCCTATTCGGACTAGGGGGGAGGGGCGTGCGGCCTAGCCCTTGCCTCCTCTCCTCCTCTCCACTAGGGCCCATGTAGGCCCATTAAGCCCCCGGGGGGTTCCGGTAACCTCCCGGTACTCCGGTAAAATCCCTATTTTACCCGGAACACTTTCGATCTCCAAATATAGGCTTCCAATATATCAATATTCATGTCTCAACCATTTCGAGACACTTCGTCATGTCCGTTATCTCATCCAGGACTCCGAACAAACTTCGGTACATCAAAACTCATAAACTCATAATATAACTCTCATTGAAACCTTAAGCGTGCAGACCCTACGGGTTCGAGAACTATGTAGACATGACCTAGAACTGTTTCTGGTCAATAACCAATAGCGGAACCTGGATGCTCATATTGGCTCCTACATATACTATGAAGATCTTTATCGGTCAAACCGCATAACAACATACATTGTTGCCTTTGTCATCGGCATGTTACTTGCCCGAGATTCGATCCTCGGTATCTTCATACCTAGTTCAATCTCGTTACCGGCGAGTCTCTTTACTCGTGCCGTAATGCTTCGTCCTATAACTAACTCATTAGTCACAATGCTTGAAAGGCTTATAGTGATGAGCATTACCGAGAGGGCCCAGAGATACCTCTGAGATACACAGAGTGACAAATCCTAATCTCGATCTATGCCAACTCAGCAAACATCTTCGGAGACACCTATAGAGCATCTTTATAGTCACTCAGTTACGTTGTGACGTTTGATAGCACACAAGGTGTTCCTCCGGTATTCGGGAGTTGCATAATCTCATAGTCAGAGGAACATGCATAAGTCATGAAGAAAGCAATAGCAATAAAACTTAATGATCATTATGCTAAGCTAATGGATGGGTCTTGTCCATCACATCATTCTCTAATGATGTGACCCCGTTCATCAAATGACAACACATGTCTATGGTCAGGAAACATAACCATCTTTGATTAACGAGCTAGTATAGTAGGGGAATACTAGGGACACTTTGTTTTGTCTATGCATCCACACATGTACTAAGTTTCTGGTTAATAAAATTCTAGCATGAATAATAAACATTTATCATGATATAAGGAAATATAAATAACAACTTTATCGCCACTAGGGCATATTTCCTTCCGTCTCTCACTTGCACGAGAGTCAATAATCTAGATTACATAGTAATGATTCTAACACCTATGGATTCTTGGTGCTGATAATGTTTTGCTCGCGGAAGAGGCTTAGTCAATGGGTCTGCAACATTTAGATCCGTATGTATCTTCCAAATCTCTATGTCTACCTCCTTGACTTGTTCGCAGATGGAATTGAAGCGTGTCTTGATGTGTTTGGTTCTCTTGTGAAAATTGGATTCTTTTGCCAAGGCAATTGCTCCAGTATTGCACATAAGATTTTCATTGGACCCGATGCACTAGGTATTACACCTAGATCGGATATAAACTCCTTCATCCAGACTCCTTCATTTGCTGCTTCCGAAGAAGCTATGTACTCCGCTTCACACGTAGATCACGCCACGACGCTCTGCTTGGAATTGCACCAACTGATAGCTCCACCATTCAATATAAATACCTATCCGGTTTGTGACTTAGAGTCATCTGGATCTGTGTCAAAGCTTGCATTGACGTAACCATTTACGACAAGCTCTTTGTCACCTCCATAAACAAGAAACATATCCTTAGTCCTTTTGAGGTATTTCAGGATGTTCTTGACCGCTGTCCAGTGATCCACTCCTGGATTACTTTGGTACCTCCCTGCTAAACTTATAGCAAGGCACACATTAGGTCTGGTACACAACATTGCATACATGATAGAACCTATGGCTGAGGCATAGGGAATGACTTTCATTTTCTCTCTATCTTCTGCAGTGGTCGGGCATTGAGTCTGACTCAACTTCACACCTTGTAACCCAGGCAAGAACCCTTTCTTTGACTGCCATTTTGAACTTCTTCACAACTTTATCAAGGTATGTGCTTTGTGAAAGTCCAATTAAGCGTCTTGATCTATCTCTATAGATCTTGATGCCCCATATGTAAGCAGCTTCACTGAGGTCTTTCATTGAATTTTTTTTATTCAAGTATGCTTTTATGCTATCCAGAAATTCTATATTATTTCCAATCAACAATGTGTCATCCACATATAATATTAGAAATGGTACAGAGCTCCCACTCACTTTCTTGTAAATACAGGCTTCTCCAAAAATCTATATAAAACCATATGCTTTGATCACATTATCAAAGCATATATTCCAACTCCGAGAGGATTGCACCAGTCCATAAATGGATCGTTGGAGCTTGCACACTTTGTTAGCACCTTTTGGATCGACAAAACCTTCTGGTTGCATCATATACAACTCTTCTTTAAGAAATCCATTAAGGAATGTAGTTTTGACATCCATTTGCCAAATTACATAATCATAAAATGCAGCAATTGCTAACATGATTCGGACATACTTAAGCATTGTTCCCTTTGTCATCGGTATGTTACTTGCCCGAGATTCGATCGTCGGTATCCAATACCTAGTTCAATCTTGTTACCGGCAAGTCTCTTTACTCGTTACGTAATGCATCATTCCATAACTAACTCATTAGCTACATTGCTTGCAAGGCTTATAGTGATGTGCATTACCGTGAGGGCCCAGAGATACCTCCCCGACAATCGGAGTGACAAAACCTAATCTCGAAATGCCAACTCAACATGTACCTTTGGAGACACCTTTAGAGCTCCTTTATAATGACCCAGTTACGTTGTGACATTTGGTAGCACACAAAGTGTTCCTCTGGTAAACGGGAGTTGCATAATCTCATAGTTATAGGAACTTGTATAAGTCATGAAGAAAGCAATAGCAACATACTGAACAATCAAGTGCTAAGCTAACGGAATGGGTCAAGTCAATCACATCATTCTCCTAATGATGTGATCCCGTTAATCAAATGACAACACATGTCTATGGTTAGGAAACATAACCATCTTTGATTAATGAGCTAGTCAAGTAGAGGCATACTAGTGACATTAAGTTTGTCTATGTATTCACACATGTATCATGTTTCCGGTTAATACAATTATAGCATGAATAATAAACATTTATCATGATACGAGGAAATAAATAATAACTTTATTATTGCCTCTAGGGCATATTTCCTTCAGTATCCCACTTGCACTAGAGTCAATAATCTAGATTACACAGTAATGATTCTAACACCCATGGAGTCTTGGTGCTGATCATGTTTTGCTCGTGGAAGAGTCTTAGTCAACGGGTCTGCAACATTCAGATCCGTATGTATCTTGCAAATCTCTATGTCTCCCACCTGGACTTTGTCCCGGATGGAATTGAAGCGTCTCTTGATGTGCTTGGTCCTCTTGTGAAATATGGATTCCTTTGGCAAGGCAATTGCACCAGTATTGTCACAGAAGATCTTCATTGGTCCCGATGCACTAGGTACGACACCTAGATCAAAAATGAACTCTTTCATCCAAACTCCTTCATTTGCTGCTTCCGAAGCAGCTATGTACTCTACTTCGCATGTAGATCCTGTCACGACGCTTTGTTTAGAACTGCACCAACTGACAGCTCCACCGTTCAATATAAACACGAATCCAGTTTGCGATTTAGAATCGTTCGGATCAGTGTCAAAGCTTGCATCAATGTAATCATTGACGACTAGCTCTTTGTCACCTCCATAAACGAGAAACATATCCTTAGTCCTTTTCAGGTATTTCAGGATATTCTTGACCGCTGTCCAGTGATCCACTCCTGGATTACTTTGGTACCTCCTTGCCAAACTTATTGCTAAGCATACATCAGGTCTGGTACATAGCATTGCATACATGATAGATCCTATGGCTGAAGCATAGGGCACATCTTTCATTTTCTCTCTATCTTCTCTCTGGTCGGGCATTGAGTCTGACTCAACTTCACACCTTGTAATACAGGCAAGAACCCTTTCTTTGCCTGATCCATTTTGAACTTTTTCAAAACGTTTTCAAGGTATGTGCTTTGTGAAAGTCCAATTAAGTGTCTTGATCTATCTCTATAGATCTTGATGCCCAATATGTAAGCAGCTTCACCGAGGTCTTTCATTGAAAAATTCTTATTCAAGTATCCTTTTATGCTATCCAGAAATTCTATATTATTTCCAATCAACAATGTGTCATCCACATATAATATTAGAAATGGTACAGAGCTCCCACTCACTTTCTTGTAAATACAGGCTTCTCCAAAAATCTATATAAAACCATATGCTTTGATCACATTATCAAAGCATATATTCCAACTCCGAGAGGATTGCACCAGTCCATAAATGGATCGCTGGAGCTTGCACACTTTGTTAGCACCTTTTGGATCGACAAAACCTTCCGGCTGCATCATATACAACTCTTCTTCCAGAAATTCATTCAAGAATGCATTTTTGACATCCATTTGCAAAATTTCATAATCATAAAATGCGGCAATTGCTAACATGATTCGGACAGACTTAAGCATCGCTACGGGTGAGAAAGTCTCATCGTAGTCAACCACTTGAACTTGTCGAAAACCTTTCATAACAAGTCGAGGTTTGTAGACAGTTATATTACCATCAGCGGCAGTCTTCTTCTTGAATATCCATTTATTCTCAATGGCTTGCCGATCATCGGGCAAGTCAACCAAAGTCCATACTTTGTTCTCATACATGGATCCCATCTCAAATTTCATGGCCTGAAGCCATTTTGCGGAATCTGGGCTCATCATCACTTCCTCATAGTTCGTAGGTTCGCCATGGTCAAGTAACATGACTTCCAGAATAGGATTACCGTACCACTCTGGTGCGGATCTTACTCTAGTAGACCTATGAGGTTCAGTAGTAACTTGATATGAAGTTTCATGATCAATATCATTAGCTTCCTCACTGATTCGTGTAGTTGTCACAGGAACTGGCTCTTGTGATGAACTACTTTCCAATAAGGGAGCAGGTACAGTTACCTCATCAAGTTCTACTTTCCTCCCACTCACTTCTTTCGAGAGAAACTCCTTCTCTAGAAAGGATCCGAATTTAGCAACAAAAATCTTGCCTTCAGATCTGTGATAGAAGGTGCACCCAATAGTCTCTTTTGGGTATCCTATGAAGACACATTTCTCCGATTTGGGTTCGAGCTTATCTGGTTGAAGTTTCTTCACATAAGCATCGCAGCCCCAAACTTTAAGAAACGACAACATTGGTTTCTTGTCAAACCACAGTTCATAAGGCGTCGTCTCAATGGATTTTGATGGTGCCCTATTTAACGTGGATGCGGCCGTCTCTAAAGCATAACCCCAAAACGATAGAGGTAAATCAGTAAGAGACATCATAGATCGCACCATATCTAGTAAAGTACGATTACGATGTTCGGACACACCATTTCGTTGTGGTGTTCCGGGTGGCGTGAGTTGCGAAACTATTCCGCATTGCTTCAAATGTAAACCAAACTCATAACTCAAATATTCTCCTCCACGATCAGATCGTAGAAATTTTATTTTCTTGTTATGATGATTTTCCACTTCACTCTGAAATTCTTTGAACTTTTCAAATGTTTCAGACTTGTGTTTCATCAAGTAGATATACCCATATCTGCTCAAATCATCTGTGAAGGTGAGAAAATAACGATACCCCCCGCGAGCCTCAATATTCATTGGACCACATACATCAGTATGTATGATTTCCAACAAATCAGTTGCTCGCTCCATAGTTCCGAAGAACGGCATTTTAGTCATCTTGCCCATAAGGCACGGTTCGCAAGTACCAAGTGATTCCAGAAGTCCATCAGTATGGAGTTTCTTCATGCGCTTTACACCGATATGACCCAAACGGCAGTGCCACAAATAAGTTGCATTATCATTATCAACTCTGCATCTTTTGGCTTCAACATTATGAATATGTGTATCACTACTATCGAGATTTAATAAAAATAGACCACTCTTCAAGGGTGCATGACCATAAAAGATACTACTCATATAAATAGAACAACCATTATTCTCTGATTTAAATGAATAACCATCTCGTATCAAACAAGATCCAGATATAATGTTCATGCTCAACGCTGGCACCAAATAACAATTATTTAGGTCTAAAACTAATCCCGATGGTAGATGTAGAGGTAGCGTGCCGACCGCGATCACATCGACTTTGGAACCATTTCCCACGTGCATCGTCAACTCGTCCTTAGCCAAACTTCGCTTAATCCGTAGTCCCTGTTTCGAGTTGCAAATATTAGCAACAAAACCAGTATCAAATACCCAGGTGCTACTGCGAGCATTAGTAAGGTACACATCAATAACATGTATATCACATTTACCTTTGTTCACCTTGCCATCCTTCTTATCTGCCAAATACTTGGGGCAGTTCCGCTTCCAGTGTCCAGTCTGCTTGCAGTAGAAGCACTCAGTCTCAGGCTTAGGTCCAGATTTGGGTTTCTTCTCTTGAGCAGCAACTTGCTTGCTGTTCTTCTTGAAGTTCCCCTTTTTCTTCCCTTTACCCTTTTTCTTGAAACTGGTGGTCCTATTGACCATCAACACTTGATGCTCCTTCTTGATTTCTACCTCCGCAGCTTTTAGCATTGCGAAGAGCTCGGGAATAGTCTTGTCCATCCCTTGCATATTATAGTTCATCACGCAGCTCTTTTAGCTTGGTGGCAGTGATTGGAGAATTCTGTCAATGACACTATCATCAGGAAGATTAACTCCCAATTGAATCAAGTGATTATTATACCCAGACATTTTGAGTATATGTTCACTGACAGAACTATTCTCCTCCATCTTATAGCTATAGAACTTATTGGGGACTTCATATCTCTCAATCTGGGCATTTGCTTGAAATATTAACTTCAACTCCTGGAACATCTCATATGCTCCATGACGTTCAAAACGTCGTTGAAGACCCGGTTCCAAGCCGTAAAGCATGGCGCACTGAACTATCGAGTAGTCATCAGCTTTGCTCTGCCAGACGTTCTTAACGTCGTCGGTTGCATCTGCAGCAGGCCTGGCACCCAGCGGTGCTTCCAGGATGTAATTCTTCTGTGCAGCAATGAGAATAATCCTCAAGTTATGGACCCAGTCCGTGTAATTGCTACCATCATATTTCAACTTAGCTTTCTCAAGGAACGGATTAAAATTCAATGGAACAACAGCACGAGCCATCTATCTACAACAAACATAGACAAGCAAAATACTATCAGGTGCTAAGTTCATGATAAATTCAAGTTCAATTAATCATATTAATTAAGAACTCCCACTTAGACAGACATCTCTCTAGTCATCTAAGTGATCACGTGATCCAAATCAACTAAACCATGTCCGATCATCACGTGAGATGGAGTAGTTTCAATGGTGAACATCACTATGTTGATCATATCTACTATATGATTCATGTTCGACCTTTCGGTCTCCGTGTTCCGAGGCCATATCTGTGCATGCTAGGCTCATCAAGTTTAACCTGAGTATTCCGCGTGTGCAACTGTTTTGCACCCGTTGTATTTGAACGTAGAGCCTATCACACCCGATCATCACATGGTGTCTCAGCACGAAGAACTTTCGCAACGGTGCATACTCAGGGAGAACACTTCTTGATAATTTTAGTGAGAGATCATCTTAAAATGCTACCGTCAATCAAAGCAAGATAAGATGCATAAAAGATAAACATCACATGCAATCAATATAAGTGATATGATATGGCCATCATCATCTTGTGCTTGTGATCTCCATCTCTGAAGCACCGTCGTGATCACCATCGTCACCGGCACGACATCTTGATCTTGATCGTAGCATCGTTGTCGTTACGCCATCAGTTGCTTCTACGACTATCACTACCGCTTAGTGATAAAGTGAAGATTTTACAGGGCGTTTGCATTTCATACAATAAAGTGACAACCATATGGCTCCTGCCAGTTGCCGATAACTCAGTTACAAAACATGATCATATCATACAATAAAATATAGCATCACATCTTGACCATATCACATCACAACATGCCCTGCAAAAAAAGTTTGACGTCCTCTACTTTGTTGTTGCAAATTTTACGTGGCTGCTATGGGCTGAGCATGAACCGTTCTTACCTACGCATCAAAACCACAATGATAGTTCATCAAGTTAGTGTTGTTTTAACCATCGGAAAGACCGGGAGTAGCCACACTCGGTTCAACTAAAGTGAGAGAGACAGACACCCGCCTGTCACCTTTAAGCAACGAGTGCTCGTAACGATGAAACCAGTCTCGCGTAAGCGTACACGTAATGTCGGTCCGGGCCGCTTCATCTCACAATGCCGCTGAACCGAAGTATGACATGGTGGTAAGCAGTATGACTTGTATTGCCCACAACTCACTTGTGTTCTACTCGTGCATATGACATCTACGCATAAAACCAGGCTCGGATGCCACTGTTGGGGAACGTAGTAATTTCAAAAAAAAAATCCTACGCACACGCAAGATCATGGTGATGCATAGCAACGAGAGGGGAGAGTGTTGTCCACGTACCCTCGTAGACCGAAAGTGGAAGCGTTAGAACAACGCGGTTGATGTAGTCGTACGTCTTCACGGCCCAACCGATCAAGCACCGAAACTACGGCACCTTCGAGTTCTAACACATGTTCAGCTCGAAGATGATCCCTGGACTCCGATCCAGCAGAATGTCGGGGAAGAGTTCCGTCAGCATGACGGTGTGGTGAGGATCTTGATGTCCTACCGTCACAGGGCATCGCCTAAGCACCGCTACAATATTATCGAGGACTATGGTGGAGGGGGGCACCGCACACGACTAACAGATCAAGAGATCAATTGTTGTGTCTAGAGGTGCCCCCTGCCCCCGTATATAAAGGAGCCAAGGGGGAGGGGGCGGCCGGCCAAGGAGGGGCGCGCCAAGGGGAGTCCTACTCCCACCGGGAGTAGGACTCCCTTGTTTCCTAGTTGGAGTAGGAGAAGGGGGGAAGGAGGAGGGAGAGAGAAGGAAAGGGGGGCGCCGCCCCCCTCTCATTGTCCTATTCGGACTAGGGGGAGGGGCGCGCGGCCCAGCCCTTGCCTCCTCTCCTCCTCTCCACTAGGGCCCATGTAGGCCTATTAAGCCCCCGGGGGGTTCCGGTAACCTCCCGGTACTCCGGTAAAATCCCGATTTCACCCGGAACACTTCCGATATCCAAATATAGGCTTCCAATATATCAATCTTCATGTCTAGACCATTTCGAGACTCCTCGTCATGTCCGTAATCTCATCCGGGACTCCGAACAAACTTCGGTACATCAAAACTCATAAACTCATAATATAACTGTCATCGAAACCTCAAGCGTGGGACCCTACTGGTTTGAGAACTATGTAGACATGACCTAGAACTGTTTCCGGTCAATAACCAATAGCGGAACCTAGATGCTCATATTGGCTCCTACATATTCTACGAAGATCTTTATCAGTCAAACCGCATAACAACATACATTGTTCCCTTTGTCATCGGTATGTTACTTGCCCGAGATTCGATCGTTGGTATCCAATACCTAGTTCAATCTCGTTACCGGCAAGTCTCTTTACTCGTTACGCAATGCATCATTCCGTAAGTAACTCACTAGCTACATTGCTTGCAAGGCTTATAGTGATGTGCATTACCGAGAGGGCCCGGAGATACCTCTCCGACAATCAGAGTGACAAAACCTAATCTCGAAATATGCCAACTCAACATGTATCTTTGGAGACACCTGTAGAGCTCCTTTATAATCACCCAGTTACGTTGTGACGTTTGGTAACACACAAAGTGTTCCTCCGGTAAACGGGAGTTGCATAATCTCATAGTTATAGGAACTTGTATAAGTCATGAAGAAAGCAATAGCAACATACTAAACGACCAAGTGATAAGCTAACGGAATGGGTCAAGTCAATCACATCATTCTCCTAATGATGTGATCCCGTTAATCAAATGACAACACATGTCTATGGTTAGGAAACATAACCATCTTTGATTAATGAGCTAGTCAAGTAGAGGCATACTAGTGACATTAAGTTTGTCTATGTATTCACACATGTATCATGTTTCCAGTTAATACAATTATAGCATGAATAATAAACATTTATCATGTCTAGGGCATATTTCCTTCAGAAAGATCAATCTAGTAGGCAAACCAAAATGATAATTCGAAGAGACTTGCAAAGATAACTTAATCACACATAAAAGTATTCAGAGGAGATTCAAATATTTCTCATAGATAAACTTGATCATAAACCCACAATTCATCAGATCTCGACAAACACACCGCAAAAAGAGTTACATCAAATAGATCTCCAAGAAGATTGAGGCGAACATGGTATTGAGATTCAAAGAGAGAGAAGAAGCCATCTAGCTAATAACTATGGACCCAAAGGTCTGTGGTAAACTACTCACAACTCATCGAAGAGGCTATGGTGTTGATGTAGAAGCCCTCCATGGTAGATTCCCCCTCCGGTGGAGCGCCGGCGAAGGCTCCAAGATGGTATCTCACGGATATAGAAGGTGACGGTGGTGGAAATAGTTTTTCATGGCCGCTTCTGATGTTTTCGGGGTACATGGGTATATATAGGAGGAAGAAGTAGGTCAGTGGACGCCTGAGGGGCCCATGAGGGTGCGGGGCGCGCCGGGCACCCTCGTGGTTGCGTCGGTTGTTTCTTGACTTCCACTCCAAGTCCTCTGGATCACGTTTGTTCCAAAAAGATCGCTCCCGAAGGTTTCATTCCGTTTGGACTTCGTTTGATATTCCTTTTCTTTGAAACACTAAAATAGGCAAAAAACAACAATACAGGTTGGGCCTCCGGTCAGTAGGTTAGTCCCAAAAATGATACAAATGTGTAAAGTAAACCCCATAAACATCCAAAACGGGTAATATAATAGCATGGAACAATCAAAAATTATCGATACGTTGGAGACGTATCAGGAACGTGGATAGAATTTCTCTTGATGTTGATTCTTTGACACTTAGATCTATTCCACCTAATCATGATATCAATGAGTCTCTCAAAGCCATGAGAATTTCCATTGATGAGTGCAAAGAAAGAACCGCTAGGATGCATGCTAAAAAAGATTGGTTTGTGAAAGCGTGTTCTTCTAGTTTTCATGATAATAAGGATGAAGATCTAAAAGTGATTGATGTGACTCCTATTAAATCTTTGTTTTCCAATATGAATCTTGATAAATATGGGACTGTAGATGAGTCAACTTTAGTTAAAAGGCATCCCAATGATTTGGAGTTTTTAGATCTAGATGCAAAAACTGATAAAAGTGGGATTGAAGAGGTCAAAACTTTAAGTAGCAATGAACCCACTATTTTGGATTTCAAGGAATTTAATTATGATAATTGCTCTTTGATAGATTGTATTTCCTTGTTGCAATCTGTGTTAAATTCTCCTCATGTTTATAATAAAAATAAATCTTTTACTAAACATATCGTTGATGCTTTGATGCAATCTTTTAAAGAAAAGCTTGAACTAGAAGTTTCTATCCCTAGAAAACTTTATGATGAGTGGGAACCAACTATTAAGATTAAGATTAAAGATTATGAATGTTATGCTTTGTGTGATTTGGGTGCTAGTGTTTCCACGATTCCAAAAACTTTGTGTGGTGTGTTAGGTTTCCGAGAATTTGATGATTGTTCTTTAAATTTGCATCTTGTGGATTCCACCATTAAGAAACCTATGGGAAGGATTGATGATGTTCTTATTGTTTCAAATAGGAATTATGTTCCCGTAGATTTCATCGTTCTTGATATAGATTGCAATCCTACATGTCCTATTATTCTTGGTAGACCTTTCCTTAGAACGATTAGCGCAATTATTGATATGAAAGAAGGAAACATTATATTCCAATTTCCGTTAAGGAAGGGCATGGAACACTTTCCTAGGAAGAAAATAAAATTGCCTTATGAATCTATTATGAGAGCCACTTACGGATTGCATAACAAAGATGGCAATACCTAGATCTATTCTTGTTTTTATGCCTAGCTAGGGGCGTTAAACGATATTGCTTGTTGGGAGGCAACCCAATTTTATTGTTGTTCTTTACTTTTTGCTCCTGTTTAGTAATAAATAATGCATATAGCCTATGGTTATATGTGGCTTTATGTTTTAATTAGTGCTTGTGCCAAGTAGAACCTTTGGGAAGACTTGGGTGAAGTCTTTGCGAAATTGCTGTAAAAAACAGAAACTTTTGCGCTCACGAGTATAGCTGTCATTTTTTTTATAGAAGAGTGATTTTAGGTTGATTCTTTTTGTAGAAGATTAATAGACAAATTACTCACGTCCACCAGTTTATTTCATAATTTTTTGAGTTGCAGAATTATTCAAAAGTTACATATTGCTACATATTGTTCTATTTTTAACAGATTCTATTTTTCGTGTGTTGTTTGCTTATTTTCATGAATCTATGAGTAGTATCGGGGGGTATGAACAATAGAGGAGTTGGAATACAGTAGGTTTAACATCAATATAAATAAAGAATGAGTTAATTATAGTACCTTAAAGTGGTGGTTTATTTTCTTATACTAACGGAGCTCATGAGACTTTCAGTTGAAGTTTTGTGTTGTGAAGTTTTCAAGCTTTGGGTAAGGATTTGATGGACTTCGGAATAAGGAGTGGTAAGAGCCTAAGCTTGGGGATTCCCAAGGCACCACAAGGTAAAATTCAAGGACAACCAAAAGCCTAAGCTTGCGGATGCCCCGGAAGGCATCCCCTCTTTCATCTTCGTCTATCGGTAACTTTACTTGAGGCTATATTTTTATTCACCACATGATATGTGTTTTGATTGGAGAGTCTTGTATGATTTGAGTATTTGCTTTTTAGTTTACCACAATCATCCTTGCTGTACACTCCGTTTGGGAGAGACACGCATGAATCGTGATTTATTAGACTACTCTTTGTGCTTCAGTTATATCTTTTGAGCTAGACAATATTGCTCTAGTGCTTCACTTATATCTATTTAGAGCACGGCGGTGGTTTTATTTTATAGAAATTGTTGATCTCTCATGCTTCACTTATATTATTTTGAGAGTCTTTTAGAACAGCATAGTAATTTGCTTTGGTTATAAAATTAGTCCTAATATGATGGGCATCCAAGATGGGTATAATAAAAACTTTCATATAAAGTGCATTGAATACTACAAGAAGTTTGATTCTTTATGATTGTTTTGAGATATGAAGATGGTAATATTAGAGTCATGCTAGTAGAGTAGTTGTGAATTTCAGAGATACTTGTGTTAAAGTTTGTGATTCTCGTAGCATGCACATATGGTGAACCATTATGTGATGAAGTTGGAGCATGATTTATTTATTGATTGTCTTCCTTATGAGTGGCGGTCGGGAAAGAGCGATGATCTTTTCCTACCAATCTATCCCCTAGGAGCATGCGCGTAGTACTTCGTTTCAATAAATAATAATTTTTTGCAATAAGTATGTGAGTTCTTTATGACTAATGTTGAGTCCATGGATTATACACGCTCTCACCCTTCCACTATTGCTAGCCTCTCTAGTACCGCGCAACTTCCGCCTGTACCATACACCCACCTTATACCTTCCTCAAAAAAAGCCAACATACCTACCTATTATGGCATTTCCATAGCCATTCCGAGATATATTGCCATGCAACTTTCCACTGTTCCATTTATTATGACACACTCCATCATTGTCATATTGCTTTGCATGATCATGTAGTTGACATCGTATTTGTGGCAAAACCACCGTTCATAATTTTTCATACATGTCACTCTTGAACCATTGCACATCCCAGTACCCCACCGGAGGCATTCACATAGAGTCATATTTTGATAGAGAGTCTCCTATTTTGTCAGTTTCATATACTAGTGGAAATTTTTCATTATAGAACCTGGCTTGTATATTCCAATGATGGGCTTCCTCAAAACACCCTAGGTCTTCATGAGCAAGCAAGTTGGATGCACACCCACTTAGTTTCTCTTTTTGAGCTTTCATAAACTTATAGCTCTAGTGCACTAGTTGCATGGAAATCCCTACTCACTCACATTGATATCTATTGATGGGCATCTCCATAGCCCGTTGATATGCCTAGTTGATTGAGACTTTCTCCCTCTTTTTGTCTTCTCCACAACCATCATATTCTATTCCACCCATAGTGCTATGTCCATGGCTCATGCTCATGTATTGCGTGAAGATTGAAAAAGTTTGAGAACATCAAAAGTATGAAACAATTGATTGGCTTGTCATCGGGGTTATGCATGATTAAATACTTTGTGTGATGAAGATAGAGCATAGCCACACTATATGATTTTGTAGGGATAGCTTTCTCTGGCCATGTTATTTTGAGAAGACATGATTGCTTTGTTAGTATCCTTGAAGTATTATTGTTTTTATGTCAATATTAAACTTTTGTATTGAATCTTTTGGATCTGAACATTCATGCCACAATAAAGAAAATTACATTGATAAATATGTTAGGTAGCATTCCACATCAAAAATTTTGTTTTTATCATTTACCTACTCGAGGACGAGCAGGAATTAAGCTTGGGGATGCTTGATACGTCTCCAACATATCTATAATTTTTTATTGTTCCATGCTATTATATTATCTGCTTTGGATGTTTAATGGGCTTTAATATGCTCTTTTATATTATTTTTGGGACTAACCTATTAACCGAAGGCCAGTTTCTATTTTTTTTCCTATTTTAGAGTTTTGTAGAAAAGGAATACCAAATGGAGTCCAAACGGAATGAAACCTTCGTGATGATCTTTCTTGGACCAAAAGTAAACTAGAAGACTTGAAGATGAAGTCACAGACGTAACAAGGAGGCCACGAGGCAGGAGGGCGCGCCTAGGGGGTAGGCGCGCCCCCCACCCTCGTGGGCCCCTCGTAGCTCCATCGACCTAGTTCTTTCGCCTATATATACTTACCCTAAAAACATCAGGGGGAGCCATGAAACCACTTTTCCACCGCTGCAACCTTCTGTACCCATGAGATCCCATCTTGGGGCCTTTTCCGGCGATCTGCCGGAGGGGGATTCGATCATGGAGGGCTTCTACATCAACACCATTACCTCTCCGATGAAGCGTGGGTCGTTTACCACAGACCTTCGGGTCCATAGTTTTTAGCTAGATGGCTTCTTCTCTCTCTTTTATTCTCAATACAAAGTTCATCTCGATGTTCTTGGAGATCTATTCGATGTAATACTCTTTTGCGGTGTGTTTGCCGAGATCCGAAGAATTGTGGATTTATGATCAAAGTTTATCTTTGAATATTATTTGGTTCTTTGAATTCTTATATGCATGATTTGATATCTTTGCAAGTCTCTTCAAATTATTGGTTTAGTTTGGCCTACTAGATTGATCTTTCTTGCAATAGGAGAAGTGCTTAGCTTTGGGTTCAATCTTGTTGTGTCCTTTCCCAGTGACAGTAGGGGCAGCAAGGCACGTATTGTATTGTTGCCATCGAGGATAACAAGATGTGGTTTTCATCATATTACTTGAGTTAATTCCTCGACATCATGTCATCTCGCTTAAAGTGTTACTCTGTTCTTTATGAACTTAATACTCTAGATGCATGCTCGATAGCGGTAGATGGGTGGAGTAATAGTAGTAGATGCAGGCAGGAGTCTGTCCGGGAAACTGATCCACGAACAACTATGGGACCGGCGGACCGAGCCCCTTTCGGTTCGGCGGGGGGCGGAGATCGCACAAAGAGCGGATCGAGGCGAAGCACACGAGCAGCTTACCCAGCTTCGGAGCTCTCCGGAGAGATAACACTCCTACTGCTGCATGTCTGAGTGTATTGAGTTCTTGCTCGGGAGCGCTAAGTGCTACAGTACACACTAGCTGCTAACGAGACCGAGCGTGAGTGTTTTTCTGCCTTCCGAACCCCCCTCTACGTTGCGCATGGGCCTCCTTTTATATGCTGAAGGGGTCACCGACAGGTGGCAACATAGATAAGGGTAAAAATGGAAAAGGAATTGCGGTTGGTACAACCACTTGTACAGTGTATCATACCTAACCCTGACGGCAGGGGACAAAGGCATTAAATGCCCGTCTGTGTCGCCCAAATAGTGCAAAAAGGGACCGTCAGGGACGCCACCGCTCGCCACGATGGTAGTCTTGTCAGCGTCGCTTGCCACCGCGCACCGCTGGCCGCACAGCCTCTTGCCACGCGCGCCTGGAAAGGCCCCAGGGCGACACGTTGGTGGATGTGCTGGAGCGCGGGTACAGAGTGGTAGCTTGCCGCGGCAAGCGTCTTGCCGCGGTCGTTGTCTTGTCGCGTCCGGAAGCTTGTCACTCACCGGGCCTCGCTGGGACGCGTGGCACGTCGCGGCAAGTTCCTTGAGATGCCTTGGTTGGCCTTCCCGGCAAGCTCCTCTTGCCAGGGCCTTGTCTCCTTGGCTTGAATACTTTGTTCTTGAATGTCTCCAAAGGAACCACGGAGGACCTTGGCGGTCACCCGGCAAGCCTTCCCGCGGGGTGCTGCAACTGCCCGTGCACAAGTTCGGGATACTAGGGTACCCCTACTCTAGTACACCGATAGGAGCCCCCGGGCCTGGGCCACACACGGTGCCGAGCGCTGTTGGGCCAGGCCCAAAACAGGGCATGGGCACACGCGGCCTGGATTACGCCGTATCTCACTCTGTATCCACCGCGCCCTCCTCGAACGGCATGCGTCGAATGCGGCGTCGTGGGAGAGATCGTGGGTGGTTTCTTTATTCGGAAAGACGGAACGCCCGCCCCCTCTCTCTTTATAAGCAGGGGAAACAGGGGCAGTTCGCCCATCTCGCCGGTTGCTACTCCAATCTCAGAAATCTCCGCCGCTCCCCCCTTCTTCCCAAAGCTGAAAGAGAGCAGCGCTCCGCCCCCCATCGCCACCAGCATCACCAACACCGTCGATCTCCCCCACCACCTCTGCCATGGCTCCGAAAGCCGACAAGGGGAAGGTCGTGAAGTCGGCCGAGGCGCAGCGGCTCGCGGCGCTGCGAAAGGAGCGGGCAATCTCCCCCCCCCTAGCTCACCGCGAAGGAGCTGAGGGAGTACTACTACCTCTTCTGGTCGACGGAGACGCGAGCGCATCCGCGTACGAAGGTACTCCCAGCTGCCGCTTCGGAACTGGCTCCGAATGGATACCCTTTCTTCGCGCTGTTCTTCTACTGCGGGCTCTGCCCGCCTTTCTTTGAGTTTTTCTGCGATATTATGAACACCTACGGGTTCCGCCTCCTTGACTTCACCCCCAACGTCGTTCTGACCATGGCAGTTTCCGCACATCTCTGCGAAAACTTTGTCGGAGTCTATCCAAATGTAGCTCTTTTCCGCCACTTCTTTATGCCCCGAGTTGAGAGAGGGGAGCCTTTATCCGGCGGAATCGCCTGGATCTCGAGAGCTGGCAATAAGGAAGCTTATCTGGAGGGAGAGCTCCGCAGCAAGTGGGAGGAATGGAGAGCAGAATGGTGCTGGATTGTCGAGGAGAACCCGCAGCCATTTACCGCCCAACGCCAAGCCCCAATAGCGCGCAGCAACGATTGGAGCAACGTGGCCCCGGAAGACGATAGGCTGAAGATTGCTGTCACCCGGATCCTACGCCTCAGGCTTGCCGGGCTCACCGTAGGCGCCGTTGGCGCAGATTTTCT
The DNA here is from genome assembly GCF_018294505.1 of Triticum aestivum. Classification (NCBI taxonomy): domain Eukaryota; kingdom Viridiplantae; phylum Streptophyta; class Magnoliopsida; order Poales; family Poaceae; genus Triticum; species Triticum aestivum. Next base: position 725,423,614 of record NC_057801.1, read on the forward strand.
TCGCTGCCGCATCGCCCCCCTGCAGGAGAGGAGGAGACACACCTGGGAGTTCTAGAACACGGCGGATATCATGAGGCTGCGCCCGGGCCTCAACTTCAACTTCACTGTCCTGGAACTGGACGCGATGATCCTGGAACTGTTCAAGCGCGATCCTTGGCATCCCGAAGCGTTCATGTTGCCGAGGGGTGTCGTTCCGCTGTGCAACAACTCCTCGCTCGACCGCATCCATGCAATGATGCCGCTGTGCGATTCGCATGGAATTGTCCCAACTTGGCAAGAGCCTGCAGACGACGTCGTGCGGGATTTCTTTGACGGCTTGGTAGAAGTGCCGGTCCGCTCCGATGAACAGAAGAGCCTTACTCACGACACCACTGATGCGGAGATGCAGCGCATCGCCACTAGGCTAGAAGAGGCGGCAGCAGCCGCTGCCGCGGGCGAGTTCGGATTCACCGTGGAGGAGGGAGAGGCAGCAGAGGCGGCAAGCCTTGCCGAGCGAGAGGAGCTTGCCAGCGAGGGAGAGCTTGTCGGGCCTGAAGCTGAATCGAGCGAGCCCGCCGAGGGCGCGAGCGACTCGTTGAAGATCGGCTCCTCCTCCTCCCCACCTTCAGCCAGCTCGCCGCAAGCGGAGCCCCCAGCTCCACCAAGAAGGCATCTCCGCAAGGCTGTGGACGTAGCGGGGTGGCAGACGGGTCAACAGCCGCCGTGCCGCGCGATGCGCTCCACCGTGGCAAGCACTGTTGCCGCGGGAGCACCTCACGCCGCTGCGGCAACTGGAGCGGGGCCCTCCCGGACCACCGCTTCTGCTCCCGCCAAGCGGACAAGGGAACCTACTCCTCCGCCTCGTCGCACCGGAGGCGAGCCGGACTTTGATCTCTCCGCGCTCAGCTCCGACGAGGAAGAAGAAGAGTAAGATTCTTTGCTATACTTGTAATTCTTCAATTCTTGCTGTTTTGTCTTGTCTCTGATTTGCTTTACTCCGAACCCATTCCTTTTCAGGACTCTGGCCCAGAGAGCGGCGGAGAGAGCCAAGGTCCCGGTGATTGTCATCGAGGACGAACCCACCGCGACAGCAGGGGGTGTGTCCGAGACCATCTTGCCGGACCCGACAACTATTCCCCAAAGCAGCCCCCAGCCCAGCCCTCAGCGTAAGTATAGGGTTTACTTCCTGCTGTCAGGCGCGCATGGGTGCTCTTTTTTTGCTGATATATGACTGTTGGTTTGTGTAGGAGCAGAGCAGCCTCACCAGGAGTGCCCGGAAGCCGCTCCCGAATGCCATCTGCTTCGACTACACCGCCAAGGGAGGATTCCCCGGCAAGGGAGCGTTCTCCGGCAAGGGAGAATTCTCCGGCAAGGGACAATTCTCCGGCAAGGGACAGCACTGGTGACCCTCCGGTGGTTGAGACCATGACTGCAGATCCTAGTACAGGTAATCCTCTTGCTTGAAAAACTTCCCTGGGGTTCTTCTTCTTCTGATTTTCTTTTTGGATATTTGCTTGACTTTTCTCCTTTTTCCGTTCGTCAGATCCATCTGCCACGGAGCCGATGGAAACCGAGGTCGCCGGCGAGGAGAAAACACACAGCAATACCGACGATGCTATTGCCACCGAAGGAGAAGCCGGTGCTGATGATCCCGCTGGCGAAGAGGCCACCAAAGCTGTCGCCGCAGAAGCTGGCGAGGGATCTGGCGATCGCACTGACGGCCCCGAGGCCGCAGGAGCATCAGGCGCTACGCCGACCGCTGATCCCTCCGTCGCTGCTGCAGCGCCAGGCTCCGAAGAGCCCCAGCCTGGCGCCTATTTGAAGGCCGGCGATGGCATCTTCATCAAGCTCCCCTGGGCGTCAAGCTCCAGGGCGCCGGTCGAAGGAGAGATCTTTGATGAAGAGTTGCTCGCCTCCGCTGGGCTGACGCTGGTCGACGCGCCGAGAAGCAGCAACGGCGAGCCTGAGGAGGAGCAGCTACTGCGGAAGCTGTTGTCGCTCTACCGCGCTCGACAGGCCAAGCTGGTATCCTGAGAAGCGCTTGTCGCGAAGGCGGGAGTGGACATCGAGAAGCGCGCGGAGGAGCTCCGGGGTCTCAGGCAGGAAGCTCTCCGGTCCCTGGTAGAGGAGCGGGAGCAAGTCGCCAAGGAGCGGAAAGCCTTCCTCCTCAAGAAGGCTGAAGTTGAAGAGCAACAGCGGCTTGTTGCCGAAAAGCTATCTGCGCAGGAAGGCGAGTTGGCGCAACGCAAGGTCAACCTTGACAGCCACGAGGAGGATCTTGCCGTGCGCGAGCAAGCAATTGGCGGGGCTCTCAAGGAAGTAGAGGATGCTGCCGCAGCTGTCGAGGCCGCCAAGAAGGAGCTGGAGACGAAGATGGCGCAGCTGGAGGCCGATCTCAAGGCGAGCGGCGAGGAGCTTGCTGCGCTCAAGCGTGAGCGCGAGAAGGACGCCGCCGCTCATGGCGAGCTGCAGGGTCGTCTCGCTGAGAGGAGCAAAGAGCTTAGCGCCGCCAAGGACTCCAACGCAGATCTTGAGTTGAAGCTGGTTACTTTGACTCAGACGCTGGACAGCGCCAGGGAGCGGGAGGTGGCCTTGACGGAGAAGATCAAGGCCGACGAGGGGCTGCTGGCGAGTGCTGCTGCCGCCAGAACACTTTTAGGGAGAATGTGGAGCACTGGATGGAGGGTCTTGTGGATGTTGCCGCAGCCATCGACAGGGAGCTGGCGCAGCTGGGGATGGAGGATCTCGGGTACTCCTCCGATGAGCACCTCCAACCCAGCGCCAAGCTCAGCTTGTTCTTCAAAGGCGTGGCGACGGCCCTCCAGCGACTCCGGGAGAAGATCCCAAAGCAGCTGGCCGACGAGTCGCGCAAGATCTGCGCGGGAGCTCTTCAAAAGGTGCTGGTGAAGGTGGCCTTCCGCAACCCAGGCCTCAACCTCACCAACGTCCTCAGGTCCCTACCACCGGATGCTGATCTGGAAGCGCTCAAGGCCCTTGTCACACCCATTGTGGACAAGGTGAGCAGGATCAAGAGGGTTGAGGGCGATCGCGTAGATTAGGCCGCCCGTTTTCTCTTTTTCTTTGTCGCTGCTGGTCATGTCATGAGAACAATCTGTTAGAGCTGCGATAAGCTATCTTGTAATATAACTCTATTTTGGGTAGAGATTGCTGTGTTATTTCCTTTACTTGATTCCTTCCTTTGTATGTTTTTGCCCTACGCTTTTGCACCTGGGCCGCGAGCGCTGAGTGCGGGACGTCAGCAGCCTGCTGGCGGTGCCGCTTCCAACAAGAAACCTTGTCGCAACTAGTCGTAGCTCACTTAAGTTGTTGAGAGGACTCGAAGCAAAGTAAGGGCGCAACTAGCTACGAGTTGGTTCCTCCGCGCACAGGTTTTCCATACAAAGCATGGTCATTCGAGGAAGATAACTTAAAAATTAAATCTGATTGCTCAAACTTTGGCAACTTAGCTTTTCTGTCGTTTGCTTCCCGGTAAGGCGAAACTTCCTCGAACAACGCTTGGTCCACACCATTATCTTCTCCTTTCCCCCCGGCAAACTTGTGGGCGAGGGAACCTTCCTTTCCTTTTTGAGAAAAAGAAAGAAGAGAAAATAAAGATATGGAGCATTACGGCTCGTTATTGCTTACCGGGGGTAGGCGCTGCACAAAGTGTCAGATAACACATGCAAAGAAAGTAGAAAGCATGAAATTGACAAGATGTGCGGAGCACATGAGCTTTACTTACGCACGGGGTCTGCGCCCGGCTTTGTACAAAGGATTACATGCAACATTGGCAAGACTTGTACAAAAGGTGGTTGCCGGAACAGGTTCCGACAACCGCGCCCTACGGGTAAAACTTACGAAGATGCTCAATGTTCGAGGAGTTGCTCACCGGAATGCCATCTTCGGTCTCAAGGCGGACAGCGCCAGGCCTAGTGACTCGTTTCACCCGGTAAGGGCCTTCCCACTTTGGCGTCAACTTGTTGGAATTCTTGGCGGACTGAACGCGCCGAAGAACAAGGTCGCCTTCCTCGAAACTTCTGGCATTAACTTTGTGGCTATGGTAGCGGCGCAAAGCTTGCTGGTATCGAGCAGCTCGTACAGCAGCCTGAAGACGGTCCTCCTCAAGGAGCAGCGCGTCATCTTGTCGCAACTACTCTTGCTCAAGCTCATCATAAGCGAGCACTCGAGGTGACCCGTATACGAGTTCCGTGGGGAGAACTGCCTCTGCTCCATAGACTAGAGCGAAAGGTGTCTGGCCAGTGGCTCGATTTGGCGTCGTCCTGATCGACCAAAGAACCACCGGCAGCTCCTCAATCCAGTTCTTTCCGCACTTGCGCAGCCTGTCGAAAGTCCTGGTCTTGAGCCCGCGCAGCACTTCAGCATTCGCCCTCTCCGCTTGACCGTTGCTTCTCGGATGAGCAACAGAAGCGAAGCAGACCTTGGCGCCAAGATCTTGGACGTACTGCATGAAGGTGCGGCTCGTGAATTGCGTGCCGTTGTCGGTGATGATCCTGTTAGGGATCCCGAAGCGGCAAACAATCGACCTGAAGAACTTGACTGCTGACTGTGCTGTCACCTTCCTCACTGCTTCCACTTCCGGCCACTTTGTGAACTTGTCGATTGCAACGTACAAGTACTCAAAGCCCCCGACAGCTCGGGGAAAGGGGCCGAGGATGTCGAGCCCCCAGACCGAAAATGGCCAGGATAAAGGGATCGTCTGGAGAGCTTGAGCTGGCTGGTGTATCTGCTTGGAATGGAACTGGCACGCTTCACACTTGGTTACTTGTGCAGTTGCATCCTGGAGGGCTGTCGGCCAAAAGAAACCTTGCCGGAACGCTTTGCCGGCAAGTGCTCTTGCGCCAATGTGGTGACCACATATGCCTCCATGTATCTCTGCCAACAGCTTTTGTCCGTCTTCCCGGTGAATACACTTCAATTTCACGCCGTTGAGTCTTCTTCTGTACAGTGTGTTGTCGACAAACTGGTACATACTTGACTGCCGGGCTACTCTTTCCGCTTCTTCTTGCTCTTCGGGAAGTTCTCCTGTCTGAAGGAAACGGACAATCTGCTGTGCCCATGCTGGAGCTTGCGGCTCGACAACAAGGACTAAAGGCACATCTGCTGCTGCGGGAACATCCGCTTCTACGGCGAGAACCTGCGGCTCAGCCGGAGCTTGACGTTCCCCGGCAAGCTTGCCGGAGCAAAACTTGTCGGGAGCGTCTGCTTCAACGGAACAAACCCTAGGGCTTGCCGGAGCAGACTGCTCCTCAGCACCCTTGGTGTTGATTTTGAGGACCTTCTTGGCGGCGGCTTCGGGGAGCTCTGCCGGAAAATAGTCACCAGAAATCAACTTCCTCTTCTTGCTCTGTCCAGTTGATGGCGTTACAGACGGTTGAGTCAGTTTGAGCACAAAGATCCCTGGTTCCACAGGTAACTTAAGTGCGGCGCACTTCGACAGGCCATCGGCAATGTCGTTCTGAGCTCTTGGAACATGTTCCATCTGTAGGCCGTCAAAGTGCTCTTCTAGCTTTCTCACTTCATCAACGTAAGCTTCCATCAACGGACTCTGATAATTCTTGTTCACTTGGCGGACGACAAGCTGTGAGTCACCCCTGACAATGAGCTTCTTGATCCCAAGGTCTGCTGCGATCCTGAGACCGGCAAGCAAACCTTCATACTCTGCGGTATTGTTCGTTGCTTGCTCCTTGGGAAAGTGCATCTGGACTACGTACTTGAGGTGCTCTCCGGTGGGTGCAACAAGTAGCACGCCCGCACCGGCGCCTTGCAGCGAGAAGGCACCATCAAAGTACATCAGCCACTCTTTGCTTGCTTCCTTGACGGGGATGCTTGTTTCTGGAATTTCTTCATCTTGTGTTGGCGTCCATTCTGCTATGAACTCTGCCAATGCTCTGCTTTGGATAGTTGAAGTGCTCTCAAACTTGAGGCCAAAGCTTGACAGTTCCAGTGCCCACTCGACAATCCTGCCTGTTGCTTCTGGATTTTGCAGTATCCTCTTCAGCGGAAAACGAGTGACGACTGTGATCTCATGTGCTTGGAAGTAATGGCGCAGCTTTCTCGAGGCCATGAGAAGGCCGAAAAGCAATTTCTGCACACCAGAGTACCTTGACCTAGCCCCCTGCAGAAGGGAACTGACAAAGTAAACTGGGCGCTGCACCATTCTTTTCTGCATCTTCTCACGCGCCTGCGCAGATCCATCTTTGTCGGGACCAGAGCTTGCCGGTGAAGTCCCTTGCTTGTCGCTGGATGCATCTGCCGTGGTTGCTGGCTCATCATCCGCCTCCCTCTCCGCTACTAACGCAGCACTAACCACTTGATTGGTTGCCGCTATATATAGCAGCAACTTCTCTTGTGGCTTAGGTGCGACAAGTGTTGGAGTGGAGGACAGGTATCTCTTTAAGTCCTGCAGCGCAGCCTCCGCTTCCGGAGTCCATTTCATTGGACCTGCCTTTTTCAATATTTTGAAAAATGGCAGGGCGCGCTCAGCAGACCTAGAGATAAACCTGCTGAGAGCAGCTACGCAACCGGCAAGTCTTCGTACATCCTTGACGCGCTTTGGTGCTTCAATCTGCTCAATGGCCTTGATCTTGTCGGGATTGGCTTCAATTCCCCGCTGAGACACGAAGAACCCGAGAAGCTTGCCGGAGGGGACTCCAAACACACACTTCTCGGGGTTAAGCTTGAGGTTGATCTTGCGCAGATTTGCAAAGGTTTCGTCTAAATCTTGAATCAGAGTCGCCTTGTCCTTGCTCTTGACCACTATGTCATCCATGTAGGCTTCCACATTTCTGTGTATTTGCGGCTCAAAAGCGTCATGGACTACCCTTGCAAATGTTGAACCAGCATTCTTTAAACCGAAAGGCATCCGTACGAAACAGTATGTGCCACATGGGGTGATGAATGCGGTCTTCTCCTCATCCTCTTCTGCCATGAAGATCTGATGGTATCCTGAGTATGCATCAAGAAATGAAAGCAAGTCACATCCGGCCGTGGAGTCAACAATCTGGTCGATGCGCGGCAAGGGAAATGGGTCTTTGGGACAAGCTTTATTGACATCGGTAAAGTCGATACAAAGCCTCCATTTCCCGTTTGCCTTGCGCACGACTACAGGGTTGGCCAACCACGTAGGATGGAGCACTCCTCTGACAAGGCCTGCTGCTTCCAATTTCTTGATTTCTTCTGCGATGAATTCTTGGCGCTCCACTGCCTGTTTCCTGACTTTCTGCTTGACGGGCCGCGCATGAGGACAGACGGCAAGATGGTGCTCGATTACTTTCCTGGGAACACCGGGGATGTCAGACGGTTGCCACGCAAACACGTCGACGTTCGCCCGCAGGAAAGCAACGAGCGCGCTTTCCTATTTAGGGTCGAGAGTGGCACTGATGGTGAAGGTACCACCAGTGCCGTCCTCCTTGGCGGACACCTTCTTGGTCTCTGGTGGAGCTGCCATTGTCTTCTTACACTTGCCGGTGGAGCTCGATGGTGCGTCCTCGACGGTAGCGCAGCACTCCGAAGAGGTGCGCTTGCCGGAGTGGGCATCAGAACTCTTGCCGGACTTGGTCTTCTTCTTCGCCCCGGGAGCTTCAACGGCAAGTGACTTGCGATCTGTTGCGGCTGCTGCTTCCCGGTAGATCTTGTCGGCGCAGATAAGAGCATCCTTCTTGTCGCCAGGGACAGAGATGACACTTATCGGGCCTGGCATCTTCAGCATGTTGTATGCATAGTGAGAGGCTGCCATGAATTTGGCGAGTGCTGGACGGCCGAGTATCCCATTGTAAGGCAATGGAAAGTCAGCAACGTCAAAAGTGACCCTCTCAGTCCTGAAGTTCAACTCGCTGCCAAATGTCACCGGCAACGTGATCTTTCCCTTCGGCTTGCTCCTTCCCGGATTGATTCCTTGGAATGTGCCGGTCTCTTCGAGCTCGCCATCAGGGATCTGGAGTTTCTGGAGTACCGCGGAGGAGATCAGGTTCAAGCCGGCCCCGCCGTCAACTAGCATCTTAGTGACCTTGAGGTTGCGGATAGTTGGTGAAACCAACATCGGCAAGCACCCGACCGCAGTTATGCGATCAGGGTGGTCCTCAATATCAAAGATGATAGGCGTGCTGGACCATTTCAGAGGCTTGCGTGACTCGACGGGTGGTTCTGCCGCATTGACTTCCCGCACCCACTGCTTGAGCTGGCGGTGTGAAGTATGCAGAGAAGCACCACCGTCAACGCACAGGACCTCTGTGGCTTTCTGGAACTCCTGCTCATCGGTCTCGTCATCATCCATATCTTCATCGTCGTCGTCATCTTCATCCTTGTCGCGGCCGCGGGGAGGTCTGTCTCCTTGCCGCTGCTTGGCCTTGCCGCGGCGTCCTCCTCGGCCGGGGCGTTTCTTGCCGGCTCCTCCAGCACCTTCCTGGGCCTTCTCCTTGTCGCGTCGCTCGTATTCAGCCTTTTGCTGCTCGACAAGCTGCTCGACCTTCTTGCAGCTCTGGAGGTCATGGCCCTTGGTGCGGTGGATCTTGCAGTACTGCTTGTTGGTGCCGTCCTGCTTGTCGGCGACCGCCACAGCCTGGTAGTTGGTGCCTGCGGCAATCTCCTTGCCGGAGCTACCAGCTTTGGCTTTCTTGGCGCCACCTCCGTTGCCGGACTGCTCAACGACTAGCACATCTTTGCCTTTCTTCTTCCTGTTGTTCCGCCGCCGGTTTTTCTTTGCCGGGGCAGCCTCCTCACTATCAGATCCTCCTGCTTCTGTATTCTCTCCGGGGAGTTTCCTCCCTTCCTCAGCACGTGCACACTTGTCGGCCAGGGCATATAGCTCACTGACGTCTCTGATCTTGCACATCGCCATCTCCTCCCGCATCCTGCGGTTTCGCACGTTCTGATGGAACGCGCTGATTACCGCGGCAGGGTGGACATCTGGGATGTTGTGCTGTACGCGGCTGAATCTCTGAATGTACTTGCGCAGGGGCTCTCCTTCCTTCTGGGCGAGCAGATGAAGGTCGCTCTCTTGGCCATGAGGCTTGTGGCCGCCTGTAAAGGCGCCGACAAACTGATGGCATAGGTCTGCCCAGGAGGATATGGAGTTGTCCGGCAAGTGCATGAGCCAGGATCTGACATTGGGCTTGAGCACCAGCGGGAAGTAGTTGGCAAGGATCTTGTCGTCCCGCCCCCGGCAGCTTGCACCGCGATGGTGTAGATGCTGAGGAACTCCGACGGATGCGACTTGCCGTCGTACTTCTCTGGTACGTCTGGCTTGAAATTCTTCGTGCTGGGCCACTGGACTTGCCGCAGCTCACGAGTGAACGCAGGGCAACCTACCGCGTACGGCAAGTCGCCTGGTTCCCCTGGTGCATGCATGTCGACAGAGGGCCCAGCGCGCTGGTCCGATTGACGCCGCGCTTCTCTTCGGCGCTCGATGCGAGTACGAGCGTCTTCTTGCTGTCGTTCGTGAAGAACTTGGCGCTGATCGCGACGAGCTCGTGGATCTGATGATGCGGTGGAGTCGCTGTCGAGGTGGATCCGGCGAGTCGGCGATCTTGGCCTTCGGGGTGGAGAGTGCATGGTGGTTGCACCCCCACCGGTTTCGTCGCCATCGGCTCGTGCCTGGCAGTCCTGCCGCGGCAGCGATGTACTCGGCTGCCGCGGAGTGTCGCCGTTGGCGAAGCCGATGAGACTCTGAATGGTGGCCCTCCATCCATCGATCTTGTCTGCCGTTGGAGGGTAATCCAGGAGCAGTTGAGCTCGCGCCAAAGCTTCTGCTGGAGTGGTGGGCGGCAGTGGTGAACGGTGCGAGGAGCGGGATATGCTCGGACTTCTAACTATGTTAGAAGGAGCAGTATCCCGTCCAGGCGACCGTGTCTCGCTCGTGCCAGCATGTTGGCGTGCATGCTGGTCTTGAGCACCCCGAGATCCACCAGCTCGATCTTGGTCCAACAAACGTATGGCACTGCGAATACCATGACGCTGTCGGTCCTGCGCCTCCTGAGATGGGCGCGGTGCATGTACGGACGCCGAGGTCTGCGCAGCCTTGTCCTTGGACCTGGCAGCACCGTGAGCTCCCTCGTCGATGTCCGTTCTTCCGCCGGCGTCTACCCCACCACTCGTTTGCTCCGGTGGTGGTGGGATCGACGTGGACGGAACAGCTGCCGCCGAAGCCTTCTTCTTCGGTGGCATGTCGATAAAAAAGATGAAGATCTAGCTCGTGTGAACGCCGGATCAGGTTCACACAACCTCGACGCCCCCTACCTGGCGCGCCAAAGATGTCGGGGAAACTGATCCACGAACACCTATGGGACCGGCGGACCGAGCCCCTTTCGGTTCGGCGGGGGGCGGAGATCGCACGAAGAGCGGATCGAGGCGAAGCACACGAGCAGTTTACCCAGCTTCGGAGCTCTCCGGAGAGATAACACTCCTACTGCTGCATGTCTGAGTGTATTGAGTCCTTGCTCGGGAGCGCTGAATGCTACAGTACACACTAGCTGCTAACGAGACCGAGCGTGAGTGTTTTTCTGCCTTCCGAACCCCCCTCTACGTTGCGCATGGGCCTCCTTTTATATGCTGAAGGGGTCACCGACAGGTGGCAACGTAGACAAGGGTAAAAATGGAAAAGGAATTGCGGTTGGTACAACTACCTGTACAGTGTATCATACCTAACCCTGACGGCAGGGGACAAAGGCATTAAATGCCCGTCTGCGTCGCCCAAATAGTGCAAAAAGGAACCGTCAGGGACGCCACCGCTCGCCACGATGGTAGTCTTGTCAGCGTCGCTTGCCACCGCGCACCGCTGGCCGCACAGCCTCTTGCCACGCGCGCCTGGAAAGGCCCCAGGGCGACACGTTGGTAGATGTGCTGGAGCGCGGGTACAGAGTGGTAGCTTGCCGCGGCAAGCGTCTTGCCGCGGTCGTTGTCTTGTCGCGTCCGGAAGCTTGTCGCTCACCGGGCCTCGCCGGGACGCATGGCACATCGCGGCAAGTTCCTTGAGATGCCTTGGTTGGCCTTCCCGGCAAGCTCCTCTTGTCGGGGCCTTGTCTCCTTGGCTTGAATACTTTGTTCTTGAATGGCTCCAAAGGAACCACGGAGGACCTTGGCGGTCACCCGGCAAGCCTTGCCGCGGGGTGCTGCAACTGCCCGTGCACAAGTTCGGGATACTAGGGTACCCCTACTCTAGTACACCGACAGAGTCGGTCTACTTGACACGAACATGATGCCTATGTTCATGATCATCGCCTTAGATGTCACCATAATTATGCGCTTTTCTATCAATTGCTCGGCAGCAATTTGTTCACCCACCGTAATACATGCTATCTCGAGAGAAGCCACTAGTGAAACCTATGGCCCCCGGGTCTCTTTTCCATTATATTGAATCTCTTCTCCATATTATTGAATCTCGTTTACATCTTGCTAGTTTCTGATCTATTATTTTGCAATCTTTACTTATATATATCAAAAATACCAAAAATATTATTTACTATCTATATCAGATCTCACTTTTGCGAGTGACCGTGAAGGGATTTGCAACCCCTTTATCGTGTTGGCTGCAAGTTCTTAATTGTTTGTGTAGGTATTCGGTGACTTGTGCGTCGTCTCCTATTGGATTGATACCTTGGTTCTCAAAAACTGAGGGAAATACTTATGCTGCTTTGCTGCATCACCCTTTCCTCTTCAAGGGAAAACCAACGCAAGCTCAAGAGGTAGCAGAACACTAAGACCAAAAGGTCGAGCATGAATCATATAGTAGATATGATCAACATAGTGATGTTCACCATTGAAAACTACTCCATCTCAAGTGATGATCGGACATGGTTTAGTTTATTTGGATCACGTGATCATTTAGATGACTAGAGGGATGTATATCTAAGTGGGAGTTCTTAAGTAATATGATTAATTAAACTTTAATTTATCATGAACTTAGTCCTCATTGTTATTTTGCATGTCTATGTTATTGTAGATCAATGGCCCGTGCTACCGTTCCATTGAATTTGAATGCTTTCCTAGAGAAAGCTAATTTGAAAGATGATGGCAGCAACTACACGGACTGGGTCCGTAAGTTGAGGATTATCCTCATTGCTGCACAGAAGAATTACGTCCTGGAAGCACTGCTAGGTCTAGGCCTGCTGCAGACGCTACTGATGACGTTAAAAACATCTAGCAGAGCAAAGCTGATGACTACTCGATAGTTCAGTGTGCCATGCTCTACGGCTTAGAATCGGGACTTCAAAGACGTTTTGAACGTCATGGAGCATATGAGATGTTCCAAGAATTGAAGTTAATATTTCAAGCAAATGCCCGAGTTGAGAGATATGAAGTCTCCAACAAGTTCTATAGCTGCAAAATGGAGGAGAATAGTTCTGTCAGTGAACACATACTCAGAATGTCTGGGTACAATAACCACTTGACTCAGCTGGGAGTTAATCTTCCTGATGATAGTGTCAATGTGTCATTGATAGAGTTCTTCAATCACTACCACCAAGCTATAAAAGCTTCGTGGTGAACTATAATATGGAAGGGATGAACAAGACAATTCCCGAGCTCTTCGTGATGCTAAAGGCTGCGGAGGTATAAATCAAGAAGGAACATCAAGTGTTGATGGTCAACAAGACCACTAGTTTCAAGAGAAGGGGCAAAGGGAAGAAAGGGAACATCAAGAAGAACGGAAAGAAAGTTGTTGCTCAGAGAAGAAACCCAATTCTGGACCTAAGACTGGAACTGAGTGCTTCTACTGCAAAGGGACTGGTCACTGGAAGCGGAACTGCCCCAAGTATTTGGCGGATAAGAAGGATGGCAAAGTGAAAGGTATATTTGACATACATGTTATTGATGTGTACCTTACTAATGCTTGTAGTAGCGCCTGGATATTTGATACTGGTTCTGTTGCTCATATTTGCAACTCGAAACAGGGGCTACGGATTAAACGAAGATTTGCTAAGGATGAGGTGACGATGCGCGTGGGAAATGGTTCCAAAGTTGATGTGATCACCGTTGGCACGCTACCTCTACATCTACCTTTGGGATTAGTTTTAGACCTGAATAATTGTTATTTGGTGCCAGCGTTAAGCATGAACATTATATTTGGATCTTGTTTGATGCGAGACAGTTATTCATTTAAATCAGAGAATAATGGTTGTTCTATTTATATGAGTAATATCTTTTATGGTCATGCACCCTTATTGAGTGGTCTATTTTTGTTGAATCTCAATCGTGATGATACACATGTTCATAATATTGAAGCTAAAAGATGCGAAGTTGATAATGATAGTGCAACTTATTTGTGGCACTGTCGTTTAGGTCATATCGGTGTAAAGCGCATGAATAAACTCCATACTGATGGACTTTTGGAATCACTTGATTATGAATCACTTGGTGCTTGCAAACCATGCCTCATGGGCAAGATGACTAAAACTCCATTTTCCGGAACAATGGAACGAGCTACTGACTTATTGGAAATAATACATACTAATGTATGCAGTCCAATGAGTGTTGAGGCTCGTGGCGGGTATCGTTCTTTTCTTACCTTCACGACTGCATTCACTTTAAATAGGGCACCATCAAAATCTGTTGAGACGACGCCTTATGAACTGTGGTTTGGCAAGAAACCAAAGTTGTCGTTTCTTAAAGTTTGGGGCTGTGATCCTTATGTGAAAAAGCTTCAACCTGATAAGCTCGAACCCAAATCAAAGAAGTGCGTCTTCATAGGATACACAAAGGAAACTGTTGGGGTACACCTTCTATCACAGATCCAAGGCAAGATATTCGTTGCTAAAAATGGATCCTTTCTAGAGAAGGAGTTTCTCTCGAAAGAAGTGAGTGGGAGGAAAGTAGAACTTGATGAGGTAATTGTACCTTCTCCCAAATTGGAAAGTAGTTCATCACATAAATCAGTTCCAGTGATTCCTACACCAAGTAGTGAGGAAGCTAATGATGATGATCATGAAACTTCAGATCAAGTTACTACCGAACCTCGTAGGTCTTCCAGAGTACGATCCGCACCAGAGTGGTACAGTAATCCTGTTCTGGAAGTCATGTAATAGACCATCACTACTAGGGAAAAGCCTAGCAGCAGCGCGGGTTCTATGTATATCAGTAGCGCGGGGTCCAGCGCTACTAATAAGGCGCTACAGCTAACCCGTAGCAGCAACACGTGCTCCACCGCGCTGCTGCTATACAAGTGTAGGAGTGGCGTGCTGCGTGTAAGATATCTACTACTAATAGCTCTAGCACGCTTTGCCTGTATGCGCTACTGCTACTGACATGCTGCTCCTAACTTTTCTCCACTCGCTACTGCTAATTTTAGTAGTTTTTGGTTTTTTTGTGCATATTTGTTTCTATTTGAATAGGCTTTATACAAGAATCTTTAGCACATACAAATGTAATCATAGAATCTACATACAAATAGTCTCATCATAATCATCATCCAACACAAAGTGGTATCTCGGCATCATCTCAAAAATAGCGATACATGCAAGTCTCGGATACTTGCAACTACAATGTTATCCATCTAAACAATGGTATACGCAAGAAGAGATATCACTATGAGTGAGAGCGGAACTATGCAGTACATGAGGCGGCGGTTACGAGTCCTCTCTCGCGCTAGCGTGAACCTCAAGTAACTAGCTTCTCCTTCTTGTCTGCTTTTGAAGCCTTTATGGCTGGCGCCCGAGACCCCATTCACTTGCACCTGACACTCAGGCCACTCGTTGTATACCCCCAGAACCTTCCCTTTGTACACGACATAGCACTGCCATCTTGCCATCAAGAAGCTAGGTACCTGTTAGAGATGCATCTTCATCAAGAGGATGTACAATCATATGCAACAAAATATACTAGAGCAACACGAAAAAGAAAGGGCTAGCAACTAGATGAAACATACAGTACGCAAACTAATTAACTAGAGGTACGCAGGTCATCGTACCCAAACTAACAAAGTAGCGTTACGCAAGTTCGGCAGGGACCATGGACATCACAAAGTTTCATCTTACAGAAAGTATACAAGTTCAAACGATACATATCATCATCATTGGCATCATAAATCACTAGAAGTTCCATCCTTCCATATCATCGAGGATGGACCCTAGCTTCTTGAACAGCGTGGGGTCATGACTGTTGAAACGTGGTATCTTTGTATTTATTTCCGACTGATTCTCCTATTATCTCTACCCCTGTATAGATTGATCTCTAGAGATATTGTAGGGTTAGTTCGCTTGTCACGCAAGACACCACCTATATATATTGTAACCGACTCCAATGGAATACAATTGAGTTGCATCCTATAGTCTTCTACATGGTATCAGTTTTCTACCAATCTCTCTCGCTTCCGCTCTAGTCCGTCGCCGCGTCTCACGCCGCCGTCGCCCCTCTCCCTGCCGCCGCCGCCTGTTCCGCACGCCGCCGCCGCCGCACCAAAACCCTAACCCTCCTACGCCGCCGCCGCCGCTGCCACTCCTCCTATAGGAGCCGCCGCCACACCAAACCCTAAACCCTATCACGCTGCTGCCGCTACTCCCTCCTCTGTAGCCGCCGCCGCCTCTCCCTACCACTCTCCAGCCGACGCCACCACCATGTCTCGCTCCAAACCCGACATCTCCGACGCCGGCTCCTTCGCCGGTGCTGCCTTCACCTCCGATCGCCTCAACAAGCTCCACATCAAAGACCACGTTCCCGTCGTCCTCGACCTCGACTCTCCTTCCTACAATGCATGGCGCACCTACTTCGCGCTCCTCTTCCGCTCCTTCCGCCTCATCGAGCATGTTGATGGCAGCGTCGACATCCGCGACATGAAGGACGACGATGAGTGGCTTGCTGTGGACGCCTGCATCGTCAAGTGGCTTTTTCTCACCATCTCTCCAGGTCTCTTCAACATGGTGAACTCCCGTGATCCGTTGGCGTACGCTATGTGGACACGACTGTGCGACCTCTTCCCCGACAATCAACTCCAGCGTCGTGTCTTCCTCTAAGGTGATTTTTTCACCATGCAGCAAAACGATCTCTCGATCGATGAGTACTGCACGTGGATGAAAGTTCTCGCGGACGAGCTTCGCGACGTCGGCATGAACATCAACGACTCCGTCCTCCTCACCAACCTCCTTCGCGGCCTCCACCCCGACCTCGGCCAATCCGCCGCCAACCTCTCCCTCATCACGCCGACGTACGCCAAGGCGGTCACGTATCTTCGCATGGAGGAGAAGCGTCTTCGTCACGCGGCGCGGCAAGCTCCTCTCGCCGCCCTTCACGGCGGCACCCTCAAGGGGCCCGCCGCCCTCCCGCAGCCTCCTCGCGCGCCGGCTCCACAGCCGCCCGCCGCCCTTGACCAGAGCCGCCAGAAGAGGCAGGAAGGTCGCGACGGCTGCGGCTGCAACGGCGGCTCTCATCCCCGCCAGGCGGCACCCCCCGCTCCTGCTCAGGCCGCGGCACCCCCGCCTTGGCTCACGGGGTACAACCCCTGGACGGGGGTGGTGCATGCCTACTCGATGCCACTTCCGCGAGCGCCTGCTCCGGGCCTACTTGGCCCTCGCCTGGGTCTTCATCAGGCCCTCTTGGCCGCACTGGGTGGCTCCGGATCCGGCGGCTCTTCGGCGTACAACGGGACCATGGCTCACGGCGCTGCCATGTCACCTCCCTATGGTGCAGCACCGACCGGCTACACCTACGACCCGGCGCTCCTAGCCGCCCTTCATGCCGCCCCTTCCCCAAGCAACTACTCCGGCGGCGGGGACTCGTACATGGACACAGGCGCCGCTGCTCATATGGTGTCGAACCCGGGTATCCTCTCTTGTGTCTCTCCATACCCTCTTTTTTCTCGCATCATTGTTGGTGATGGATCTACACTTCCCATCACCCACCACGGCGCGTCCTCCCTTCCTCTCTCATCATCTTCCTTACCTCTCAATAACGTGCTTGTGTCTCTATCCTTAATCAAAAATCTATGTTCTTTCCGTACTCTTACTCGTGAACATCCTGTTACCGTTGAGTTTGACAAACATGGTTTTTCTGTCAAGGATGCCCACTCCCGGAAGGTTCTGCACCGATGTGATTCCCCCGACGATCTTTACCCGTGTGGCCAAACGACAAGCAGTTGTCCCATCACTCTCCATGCCAACATCTCTCTCTGGCATGCTCGTCTTGGCCATCCCGGCGCCGACGATCTTCATAAAGTTTTGCAGACTTTTCCTTTTTCATGTAATAAATCGGAGGCACACACTTGTCATGCCTGTCGCATAGGAAAACACGTTCGTTTGCCGTTTTCAACTTCATCATCAATTGCTACTTTTCCTTTTTATGTTATTCACTGTAATGTTTGGACATCTCCCGTGCCTAGCAATTCGGGTTTATCATATTACCTTGTGATTTTGGATGATTTTTCTCATTTCACTTGGACCTTTCCGTTGCGCCGCAAATCCGACGTCGCTTCCTCCCTTCATGCTTTTTATGCCTATGTTGCCACCCACTTTCACCGCACCATTGCTCATCTTCAAACCGACAACGGAAAGGAATTTTCTAACCTCTCTATTCGCACCCTTTTATCCACTCATGGCTCCATTTTTTGCCTCACATGTCCATACACATTTCAGCAAAACGGTCGTGTCGAACGTGTTCTCCGCACTCTTAATGAGAGTGTTCGTGCATTGCTCTTCCACGCACACATGCCTGCTCGGTTTTGGCCCGATGCTCTCGCCACAGCTACCCTTCTTCTTAAAATCCGGCCTTGCAAACTCCGATGGAACTACACCCCTCATCACCTATTATTCGGGTCACCTCCGTCATATGATGATCTTCATGTTTTCGGTTGCCTTTGTTACCCTAATATCACCGCCACGACACCACATAAGCTGGCGCCTCGCTCCATCGCTTGTGTCTTTCTTGGCTACCAACCAAACACAAAAGGCTTCCGCTGCTACGACCCAGAGTCTCATCGTTTGATCGTGTCTAGGCACGTTTATTTTGATGAGGTTGTTTTTCCGTTTCAGCAGGCAGCGTCGCGTCCCTCGCCATCTCTGGACGCCTCTCCTCGACGGACTCATGGAGCCCTTGCGCTCCCACCACCTCGTCGGTCAGGCGCGGTTGCGGCCTCGTCACCCGCCGTCTCGCCGCCCTCGGTGCTTCCTCCGCTGACTCAGGAGGAGTCGGCCTCCCTGGCCACGCTGGGCCCCCGCCTCTTGGCTCTGGAGGAGCCGGCCTCCCAGGCCTCGTGAGGCCGCCGCCCCTCGGCTCAGGCGGAGTCGAGCACGCCCCCAGCTGGGCTATCGGGCGCCTCGTCGGCTCAGGAGGAGCTGACCACTTCAGGCCCGACTGCGCCCTCATCGCCGTCTACGACCGAGCCCTCTGGCTCCTTGTTGGCTCCGGAGGAGCCGGCCCTCTCGGCCCCGTCGGCCGAGCCTTCTCATGCCTCGCCGACGCCCTCGATATCAACACCCATGGCCTCGCCGGCATCTTCATCATCATCCGAGCCGGCTGTAGTGGCCCCTCGGCACCGCGGTCCACGCTCGCCTCCCCCGCCGCCTCACCATCATATGGTGATGCGTGCCAAGGCCGATGTGCACCAGTCGAATCCGCGCTACCACAACCTCAGCATCACGACCCTCTCTCCAGTTCCGCGATCGGTGTGCTCTGCGTTGAGTGATCCGCATTGGACCGCCGTTATGCGCGTTGAATATGATGCTCTTGTCGCCAACCGGACTTGGACCCTCGTTCCTCGTCCGCCTGGAGCGAACATCATCTCGGGCAAGTGGGTTTTTCATCACAAACTCCTCCTGGACGGTTCTCTGGACAGGTACAAGGCTCGCTGGGTTGTCCGTGGATTTGCACAACATGCCGGTGTTGACTTCTCTGAGACTTTCTCTCTGGTAGTCAAACATGCAACGATTCGTGTGGTTCTTCAGCTGGCTGCCTCTCGTCACTGGCCCGTACATCAGCTCGACATCAACAATGCCTTTTTGTACGACCATCTTCAGGAGCAAGTCCTCTGTCAGCAGCCGACTGGGTTTGTTGACCCTCAGCGACCGGATGATGTCTGCCTGTTGTCACGGTCATTATATGGCCTCAAACAGGCCCCGCGCGCCTGGTACCAGTGCATCGCTAGGTTCCTTGGTCTTCTCGGGTTTAGCACCACCTCTGACACGTCGTTGTTCGTGGTCCATCGGGCTGATCATGTGGCTATCCTTCTGCTCTATGTTGATGATATTGTCATCACTGCCTCCCGAGCGGATCATCTTCGTGACATCATTGGTCGTCTCGGTTCTGAGTTTCGTCTGAAGGAACTTGGAGTGTTGCACTTCTTTCTCGGCATTAATGTGCAACGTGATGCCACTGGGTTCTTTCTGCATCAGGGACAGTACGCTCTTGATCTTCTGGACTGTGCCGGCATGACTGACTGCAAGCCAGCCGCCACACCTGCTGAGGCCAAGCCGAAGCTCTCCGCCACCGCTGGCCAGCCTGCCACCGACGCCGCTCTTTACCATAGCATTGTGGGTGCTCTTCAGTACCTCACGCTCACCAAACCAGACATTCAGTTTGCGATGCAGCAAGTTTTCTTGCATATGCACTCGCCCCGTGATGTTCACTAGTCTTTGGTCAAGCGCATTCTTTGGTACATTCGTGGCACCCCGACCTACGGTCTTCATCTCCGTGCATCCACCTCGACTGAGCTTCTTGCTTATACTGATGCAGATTGGGCTGGTTGTCCAGACACTCGACGTTCCACACCTGGCTATTGTGTCTTCTTCGGTGACTCTCTGGTCTCTTAGTCCTCTAAACGGCAGCCTACTATCTCCAGTTCGAGTGCTGAGGCCGAGTACCGAGCTATCGCTAACGTCGTTGCGGAGACTGGTTGGCTTCGTCATCTTCTCGGTGAGCTTCGGATTTCTCTTCCGAAGGCTACTGTGGTCTTCTATGACAACGTGTCAGCCACCTATCTCGCGGCTAATCCGGTGTAGCACAAGCGCACCAACACATTGAGCTCGATGTTCACTTTGTGCGCGAGAAGGTTCAGTTGGGTCAGCTTCGTGTTCTTCATGTACCGACCACCCAACAGTTTGCCGACATCATGACCAAGGGATTTCCTACCGCTGCATTCCAGGAGTTTCGTTCCAGTCTTTGCATCGCCGACGCCGATGCTTTGACTGCCGGGGGGGGGGTTGAAACGTGATACCTTTGTATTTATTTCTGGCTGATTCTCCTATTATCTCTACCCTTGTATAGATTGATCTCTAGAGATATTGTAGGGTTAGTTGGCTTGTCACGCAAGACACCACCTATATATATTGTAACCGACTCCAATGGAATACAATTGAGTTGCATCCTATAGTCTTCTACAATGACGTTGCATGCCTATGCAAGTTTGGATGTCAGCTCGCGATATAGGGCTATGGTGGAACATCCCCTTCTCATCAACGACTTCTTTCATGATGATCGTCGCAATGTCCCTTTGGATGCGAAAGAAGTCATCTCTAAGTTTATAATCCGCTTCTGCATGAGATTCTACCCACTTGTGGATATGATCATCATTTCTGCTTGTCATGCGAAGCTTTTGGTGATCCGTGCTAAACTCAATCATGAGATGGAGGATGTAGAATCCATCTTTCTTGCTTGGTTTTGGGACATGGATGCAGCAGAAATTAGTTTTATGCGTGAAAATCATCTTCTTGTTCCTTTGTTTCCTGATCTGCATGTGGCCACCTCTAATGCTGAAGCCTTGGAGAGCATCATCTAGAATATTCATTATGTGGGTGTAGTCCTTCTTCTCGTAGTCTCTGGAAGGGTCGAAATACATGGCATGGGAGACTCACGGGTAAAGAACGATAAGGACAGCACCCGTTGCTGCGGAGAAAAGACAGCTCAAATTATTCTCCATATGAGCGAGAAGGAATGATTGAAATGTACGAAAGGGTTATCCGGAACTGCCTTACTTTGGATGATAAGGCAGGAGGACAATTTCCTGGTCCTTATTCTGTACCATGAAGTTTTGGAGGTAGTCCCTAGCAGTTTCACGCTCAAAGTCGCCGAGACTCAAGAAAGACTCGTCCATGTAGTACGGATCTGCCACACAGATTTGCGAGACTTCTTCTCTCTTCATGACGGAGCTCATATGTAGCGCAAAAAGGCGCACGATTGTAAAATCGAGCCACCTTGTCAGGAACATCTCAAAGATATGGTCAAACCGCAGGAAGAAAACTAGTCGTCCAATCCCTGGTTTGTTAGGTTTTCGTATCCTCTACTTCTTCTGCTTCTTCCTTTCGGTAGCGGCATCGGCGCCGATACCTTCCCTGCCGGTCTCGGCACCACCATCAGTGCCGGTGCCGTAGGTGTCGATCTCGGCGTCAGTACCATCATCCAGGCTGACCTGCAAACCTTTACTTTGCAATTTCTTAGCAGTCAAATAGTCGAGGTACTCTTGTTCACCCTCATAATCCCACTCGTCTGCATCTTGGTTAGAAGGCCCAGTTCATTCGTTGTTCAACATGTTTCCTATGATTAAGTCTCCTCATTTAATTCTAAAACTATGGAAAAATGAGAAATGACATAAAAAGAAATCTATGTTTGCCGGAATGTCATTTCCCCGCAACTCCCAGCACTCGATATGCCTACTATCTAGCACAAATCATGCCAAAATTCACAGAAAATTTTGGCATGACCTTTGCTAAAAAATGGCCATATCGAGCGCCTGAAATTCACCGGAACAGAAATGAATCAACATTCTGGCGTAACATAGGCCACTCAGATCATTTACCCTGCACATAATCATCATGTCCAAATGACATGTCCAAATTCCAAATATGACATGTCCAAAACATCACATGTCCACATATCACATGTCCACTTTAAATTTGCATATAAAAGGAAGAAAAATATAGAACTTGAAGAAAAACCCTAGCTAAATTCATAACTAAATATATAACCTAATTAACCATCTGCCCTAACTAAAACCTAAGTAAATTAACCAAAGAACCTAGCTACCAGAGAGAGGAGGAGCGGTGGGGGCTTACAGAGGGTGCAGGCCCGACGACAGCCGAGGTTGGGAGGGGTCGGGGTCGAGCGCCGGGGCCGGAGCCGGGGTCGGGGTCGGGACCGAGGCCGTGGGCGAGCGCCGGGGCCGGAGCCGGGGTCGGGGTCGGGGTCGGGGGCGAGCGCAGGGGCGCGGCGAGGGCAGCACTTTGGCGGCGCAACGGGGGAAGAGAGAGTGGGGATTTGGGGGAAAAGAGGCGGGATGAAGAGAGGAGTGGGGATTTTGGGGGTTAAGTGGGCATAGCAGTAGCGCGTTTAGACAAAAGGCGCTATAGCTACTCCAAGTAGCTATGGCGGTTTTGTGTAGAAACCGCTACTGCTACCTTGACTAGATGTAGCTCTTTTCTCACAAAA
Source organism: Triticum aestivum (assembly GCF_018294505.1). Taxonomy (NCBI): domain Eukaryota; kingdom Viridiplantae; phylum Streptophyta; class Magnoliopsida; order Poales; family Poaceae; genus Triticum; species Triticum aestivum. The sequence goes on from NC_057801.1 coordinate 725,445,949, forward strand.
GTGTTGCTACTATAACCAGTACCTATATAGCAGTTTTCCTATTTGTTTCAGTCTATTTTCTTTTCCTTTATTTTCTCTCACTTTTTTTCTGAGAGCAGTGAACGAATGGAAGGCGATATATATTGCATCATTTGACGGTTAAATATGTATACAAAATAGGAACATATATATTACATCATTGGACCCATGCATAATAATGGCTAAGTGTGTATACAAAATAGGAACATATATATTACATCATTCGACCGATAACATATGGTTCCTCATCGTTGACGTTTTTGTTTTTGAGTCAGCTACTTTCTCTTCTTGTTCGTTGAAGAATAATTGAGCCCCTCATTGTGACTTTGCCTTTTCCATGGAGTACGATTTTTCTTAGGTAATTTAGTATTGATTCTTCTTTTCACGTATACTTCATCATCATCGTCATCTTCCCTCATTGGGTTGCTGTACTGATCGTAGTCTTCCCGACCTTCTTGTATCGAGAAGCATTGCACACCGGACAGCTTGTTTTTTCTGCGTGCCCCTTCCGATAAATTATGCAATACTTGATGCATGCATGGTATCTAACGTGCGGCAGATCAAGAGGGCACACTATCTTCTTAGCCTCATCAACACTAATAGGACATAGATTCCCCGCGGGAACAACATCCTTTAGGTACTTGAGATGCTCATCGAGACTAGTGTCGGTCCATTTGTTTTTAGCCTTCGTCTTCAGGAGTTGGAGCATGAAACTCAAGCGGGTCACGTCAGGATTGCAACCATCATACAATGGAGTGTTCGAGTCTACCACCAGTTGCTCCAGCTTAGCCTCCTCTCTAGAAGTAGCTCTCTCAGTACTCGTCTCCTTGCGAAGCAGTGCTTGAATATGAGGGTCCCGCACGATTGAACTTAGTACCGATGAACTCTGCTGCGTGGACTCCACGTTCTCTCCGCCGCCATGTCCGGCCCCTTCTCCTCCGCCATGACCAGCCCCTTCTCCGCCGCCATGTCCGACCTCTTCCCCGCCGCCATTATCGATCATCTCTTTGTCTTGCCCCGTGTCGTCATTTGCCTGCCCCGTCGGCGTCCTCAATATCGTCATCCTCATCTTCAATTATCCACCGAGTATAGCCATCCATGAAACCAGTCATGAGCAGGTGTGCTTCGACACGACCATCGTCATAGGGGTCGTGCCAAACTATTCCTTTGCATTTTCGACATGGACATAAAACCTCTGTCCGGTTATTTTCTTTCATGTCCTACACCGCCGACCGCAACCACCTATCCACCATCGTTCACTGACCATCATGAACGTCTGCATGGTAATAATAAACAAATTTATTATAAAAATGTGTGCATGCATCAAAGTCATACAAAAATTCGGCATGGCCTTCCCTAAAAATAGGACATATAGATCTAGAGTTTGCCCGGAATTCGCCGAAACGGAAATAAATCAATATTTTGGCAAAACATAGGCAACTCAAAAGCACAATTTGGAGTCAACTCATGCCACACACACAATTTCCATCATATCGCCCAATTATCATATCACACACATACACATATTTCCATTTTGCAAAAGCATGAAATTTAAATCACCTCTATCTCGAGATCGAGCACACGGTGGAGATGATGATGTGGGGAGATCAAAAGTGCACAAAGCTCTTCTTGACAAAGATAGATCTAGTTAGGGGGCAAATAGGTCACTTAACTAAATGCTACATCTACCTAGCTAGCTAATTTGGGAGGAGACAACTTCAACTAGTGGAGGGGGAAGGAAAAAGAGAAAGGAGATGCATTAATGGAGGTGGTGTAGTTAGCTAGGAGTAATGAAGAGAGAGAAAGGTAGGTAGAAGAGGGAGAGTAATGGGGGAGAAGTATTGAGGAATAAGAAGAGTGAGAGAGGGAGGATGTGGGAGGTAGGGGAAAGGGAGGAGAGGAGATGGGGGAGGGGAGGACAGGTGGGAAAAGGTGGTGGGGGCTGCATCTTAGCAGTAGCGCGGGAGGAAAAACGCGCTACTGTGTCGCGACCGGTTTTCCGGGTATTAATTTCCTAGAAAATGGACTTTGTGCTCATCAGCCCCAGGATTACTGTTAGCTGATGAGGCACCAACTTGTTACAGAAATTCCAAGCAAAACACAAAATATGCAGTACACGACCATTCTGGTCTGTGAGTACAACAAATGGTTTCTAGTGGTTGATGGCGGAAGCGGGTTGTGAATCATCTGCATCTATGGGACTCCATTTCCCACAGGAACAGCTGACCAGGTTAACTCCTATCTTCGCGAGGCTGCTATCACCGTTGCTTAGGTTCCGGGGCTCTCATCGCGGTCGCTCCTCTCCGCGCAAGAAATCTGACCAAGACAATAGCCAGGGACAAGCCAATGAGTACTTTGAATGTACTCACAAACATTATGAACATGGGTACAATATAACAACGATGTTCTGAAATATTTTATGCCCACGACGTCAGTCACAAAAGATAATAAAAACTCTGATGCATGCAAGCAGGTTATTTATGAATATGCAATAACATATTAATAATAAAATGCACCGATCGGGTGTCTGAAGCGACGCCTCGAAAGGTTAGTAAACAAAGTGAAATGCCTCAGTCGGGCGTCTAAGCGACACCACATAAAGGGCTTATAAAGAAAATAAATAACAACATGCCACAGTCGGGCGTCTGAGCGACACCGCATAAAGGGGCTTATAAAGAAAATAAATAACAACATGCCATAGTCAGGCGTCTGAGCGACACCGCACAAAGGGCTTATTAAGAAAATAAATAACAACATGCCACAGTCAGGCGTCTGAGCGACACCGCATAAAGGGCTTATAAAGAAAATAAATAACAACATGCCACAGTCGGGCGTCTGAGCGACACCGCATAAAGGGCTTATAAAGAAAATAAATAACAACATGCCACAGTCGGGCGTCTGAGCGACACCGCATAAAGGGCTTATAAAGAAAATAAATATAGTGAATATCCAGGAGGTAAAACCATCCCAGGGATACTCGGTATTTCAATTAATATAAAGGTGTTAGTCCATAATAAAAATAATAATCATCATAAGCCTCAAGTCACGATCCATGTTCTGGTTTAACAGTTTTTCTCCTCCGAAGACCGACACTAAGACCGACACTTGACCCATCCCAGACTGTAATCCTTAACCATGGACATGGCTATTCGAATAGGTTTAATCTCTGCAGAGGGTGTACTCTTTACCCACGAGTAACGGATTCCTTTAGTCCATCGGGACTAATTCCGTCTACGGCCTTTTTGTTGAAAACACACCTAACTTGCACACACCAGCTTAACTCACACGTGTCTGGAATCACCCACGACACCTGTCAAGCAAACTCTAAGTGGGAGGCTACAACCTCGCGTAGCATGGGATCAAATTTATATTGCGTGCTCTAAGGGGTGGCCTCCCCTCTCAGTCTCAACCGGAAACACCCATGCCCCCGGACCAGGTGGCCTGCCTACCAGCTACAACCGGTATCTTCCACCATGGCCTCTCTGTATGGTGTGTGCTAGAAAGAGGTTGACAACTTACTGAACCGTACTCTACTTGTTGTAGAGATGAGTGGTAGTACGAAACAAGTATGGGGGTTACTGGAACAAGACTCGATCTAGGGTCGACTCAGGAGGTTTAAGTATTCCCTGCATGATTAGCATAACGAATATATTTCATCCAACAGACAGAGTCACCACTCATCATACCCCTCATGCCATGCCGGACACACTCGTCTCAATGAGAAACTAGGGACAAGCTTGGGTCTATCCAAGACAGAGACTTTCCCGTTTTCCTTCCGGTAGGCACGAAAGGCATACGAGGATGATCATCATCCCAAGCATGTCCATTTCCAACAGCAAGGAAATTCCAATAAGCATTCATGCAAATGATCATATCACCACATAAAATAACGAGTCCTATGTAATGAGGTGGTGTCATGATCATGTCAAACAACGCATGCAAAATATTATGCCAGGGTTCAGGATGCTTGCCTTCAATGTGTGGAAAGGCAGGGTGCACTCCAAAACTTTTGAAAGCTTTCTCCTCACTCCAAAATCCTATTTAAAATATTTTTGAATCAATATATAGTTTCAAAAACAGTACCAAAAAGTTGTCTGAATTTTTCTGAAATGAATCTTAAAATAAACTAGACAATATTTGAGAGAGGTAGGAAAAAGAATCAACTCATTTGGAGTTGTATTTAAAAAGTTAAGCTCGGTCAAAGTTTTGGTCAAAAACTGTTTTTAAAATAAAACAGAAAAAGAAAAACGTTTCGAATATACGCACACGTCAAAGACGTACTTTGAGAATGTGCCTCCACTTAATACACGTGGTGGCGGGGCTGGGTCACTGACAGTGGGCCTGTCTGGCCCACTGGTCAGGTTTGACCAGTCGTCCTCCCTCCTCTTCCTCTGCCCGAGCGGGGTGCGGGACTCCGGCGATCGTCGCCGGCGAACGGCGGGTCCTTACGGGGAGCTGAGAGCGGGGATGGATCCGCGGATCAAGGGCGGTCCTTCCGGTGGTTGTAGGGTCGTCGGGGATGGAGGGAATCGTCGTCGACGAGCTTCGCGGCGGCCGGCGGCTTCGGGAGTAAAGTGGATTTGTGGCTTCGGTGGCTCTCCGTCGCAGCTGGGGGTCTGGGCAGCTCCGCAAGATGGAGTGGAGTCTGTTGGTGGTGTTGGGAGGGCCAGGGAGGCTCTGGTTATGCCGAACGAAGCCGGGAGGCGGCGGTGGCCGAACAGGCCAGAGTCGATGAAGACGGCCTCTTCCCCCTCAATTGACGGTAACGGGGGCACTAGGAGGATAGTGAGAGGCTGCCTGCGTGCGGGGATGAGCTCGGGGCTCCTTAAATAGACTCGCCAAGGCGGTTCCGCGGCGGCCGGGGATAAGGTTGCCGGCGACCGTCTTTCTGTAGCTATGGCGACGTGGCGGCGACGCGTGCTAGGGGACGAGGTTGCGGATGAGCTGGAGATGCTTAAGGGGGCAGCTGGCGAGCGCTGGTGGCTTGGGAGGCACCGACCGAGGCAGGGGCGCACTGCGGACGCCGGCGTGCCGCCAAGAGTGCCCTGACGGCGGCGCTGTAGGCTGCCAGGGCGGCTTGGCGTGATGCGGTGAGAAGGGGAGTGCGTGGCGTGGCGCTACAGAGCGGGCAAAAACCAGGGGCGCGACGTGTCGGCTCGGGCGCGGCACGTGCAAAACGCGCGCTCTGCTCGCGCCCAGAGCACGCACGAAACGTGTTCGATAAAATGCCGGGGCATGCTAGAGGTCTCGGGTGAGGTTGGCAAGCAACAGAACTAGGTTAGTGATAGAGGGAAGATCAAGGGACAAGGTGGTTTGGTCAGGAGACCAAGTTCATAGTGCAAATAAAAACTCATGCCAAATCTGTCCATGCTCTCAAGGTGTTTGACAAAATGCCACAGGCACCTAGGCATTTCTTGGAGTGGTAAAAACTTCCAGATGGTGGTCTCATTAGATGCATAAGAGGGTGGTGAGATTAGTTAGTGAAAATCACAAACTTGTTAGTGCAAGATTTGGAGAACTTCAATTCTAGACAGGAGGTAAATGGCATCATCTCATGGACCAAAAGTATTCCAATGGTTGCATGCTCCTGGACTTAGGGGTTTTGTAGGGTGGTCTACAAGCAGGGGAAAGAATCAAAGACAAAGAGCAAGCAAGAATATGGATGCTGTACAAACCATTATGTTGGACCAGAATGAAGATGAGGATGGTTCACTCAAATTTTTCAAAGGACCTCACTGGGTTTTTGCAAAAATTTGATTAATATACTCCTGTTGACATCCCAAAATTTTGGTAGGAGTATTAAAGAATTATTTAAATAGGTCGTAGTGCACAACTGTCCTTTGGACCAGAGAAGAAAATTGGGTGTAGAGCTCAAAATATTTCATGAATAAAAGATATTTTTGCATAAAAGTGATTTTAAAACATCACCTGACATCTCCAATTTTTGGTTGGAATTTTAAGTGAATTTATCAAATGGTTGTAGTTCAAATATGGCCATATAACCTTGGAAAACCATTTTTCAAGAAAATAAAGATCAAGCAAATTAATTATGTAATTATTTCTACTAATAAAAGAAAAGTTTTTCTTGAGAGGTTAAACAAGCCCAAAACATATTTGAAAGGTTTTCTTTTGGGGGGAAACTCCATATAACAAGAGAGAAAAAAGGTCCAAAAATCAAAAGGGAGCCCAGAAAATAAATTTTTTAATTTCCTGGCAAAATTTTAATTAACAGAACAAGGTCAAAATTTTGGGGTGTCACATACTGATAAGAGCGTAGCAGCAGTGCGCTTTCCTCACATGCACTACTGCTAAACAGGGCCAACTGTGTGGCCAATTACAAAATTAGCAGCAACGACGTGAGTAAAAAGTGCGCTACTACTATTGCATTAGCAGCAGCGCGCATCGTGGCACCGCGATGCTGCTAAACTTAGGTTGGTAGTTACTGTCGGTCGATTTTTGTAGCAGCGCGGTTTAGACCTCACACGCTACTGCTAAATTTGCATCGGTATCGAGTTTTCCTCACCAGCGCTACTGCTAATTAGCAGTAGCGCCTCTTTTTGTGCCGCGCTCCTGCTAAGATTTTGTGTACAAGGTTTTCCCTAGTAGTGCATGGTGAACCTATGAACTATGAGGAAGCGATGATGAGCCCAGATTCCGCGAAATGGCTTGAGGCCATGAAATCTGAGGTGGGATCCATGTATGAGAACAAAGTGTGGACTTTGGTTTGATTTGCCTGATGAGCGGCAAGCCATAGAAAATAAATGGATCTTCAAGAAGAAGACTGACGCTGACGGCAATGTTACTGTCTACAAAGCTCGACTTGTTGCGAAAGGTTTTCGACAAGTTCAAGGAATTGACTACGATGACACTTCCTCACCCATAGCGATGCTTAAGTCTATCTGAATCATGTTAGCAATTGCCGCATTTTATGATTACGAAATTTGGCAGATGGATGTCAAAACTGCATTCCTGAATGGATTTCTGGAAGAAGAGTTGTATATGATGCAACCAAAAGGTTTTGTCGATCCAAAGGGTGCTAACAAAGTGTGGACGCTCCAGCGATCCATTTATGGACTGGTGCAAGCCTCTCAGAGTTGGAATAAACATTTTGATAGTGTGATCAAAGCATATGGTTTTATACAGACTTTAGGAGAAGTCTGTATTTACAAGAAAGTGAGTGGGAGCTCTGTAGCATTTCTAATATTATATGTGGATGACATATTGTTGATTGGAAATGATATAGAATTTCCGGATAGCATAAAAGGATACTTGAATAAGAGTTTTTTGATGAAAGACCTCGGTGAAGCTGCTTACATATTGGGATCAAGATCTATAGAGATACATCAAGATGCTTAATTGGACTTTCACAAAGCACATACCTTGATAAAGTTTTGAAGAAGTTCAAAATGGATCAGTCAAACAAAGGGTTCTTGCCTATGTTACAAGGTGTGAAGTTGAGTCAGACTCAATGCCCGACCACTGCAGAAGGTAGAGACAAAATGGAAGTTATTCCCTATGCTTTAGCCATAGGTTCTATCATGTATGCAATGCTGTGTATCAGACCTGATGTGTGCCTTGCTATAAGTTTAGCAGGGAGGTACCAAAGTAATCCCGGAGTGGAGCACTAGACAACGGTCGAGAACATCCTGAAATACCTGAAAAGGACTAAGGATATGTTTCTCGTTTATGGAGGTGAAAAAGAGCTCGTCGTAAATGGTTACGTCGATGCAAGCTTTGACACTGATCTGGATGGCTCTATGTCACAATCCGGATACATATTTTTATTGAATGGTGGAGCTGTCAGTTGGTGCAGTTCCAAACAGAGCGTCGTGGCAGGATCTACGTGTGAAGCGGAGTACATAACTGCTTCGGAAGCAGCAAATGAAGGAGTCTGGATGAAGGAGTTCATATCCGATCTAGGTGTCCTACCTAGTGCATCGGGTCCAATGAAAATCTTTTGTGACAATACTGGTGCAATTGCCTTAGCGAAGGAATCCAGATTTCACAAGAGAACCAAACACATCAAGAGACACTTCAATTCCATCTGTCATCAAGTGTCGGAGGGAGACATAGAGATATGCAAGATACATACGGATCTGAATGTTGCAGACCCGTTGACTAAGCCTCTTCCACGAGCAAAACATGATCAGCACCAAAACTCCATGGGTGTTACAATCATTACTTTGTAATCTAGATTATTGACTCTATTGCAAGTGGGAGACTGAAGGAAATATACCCTAAAGGCAATAATAAAGTTATTATTTATTTCCTTATTTCATGATAAATGCTTATTATTCATGCTAGAATTGTATTAATCGGAAACTTAGTACATGTCTGAATACATAGACAAAACGTATTGTCCCTAGTATGCCTCTACTTGACTAGCTCGTTAATCAAAGATGGTTATGTTTTCTAACCATAGACATGTGTTGTCATTTGATGAACGGGATCACATCATTAGGAGAATGATGTGATGGACATGATCCATCCGTTAGCTTAGCATTATGATCGTTACAGTTTCATTGCTACTACTTTCTTCATGACTTATACATGTTCCTCGGACTATGAAATTATGCAACTCCCGAATACCGAAAGAACACTTTGTGTGCTATTAAACGTCATAACGTAAATGGGTGATTATAAAGATGCTCTACAGGTGTCTCTGAAGGTGTTTGTAGAGTTGGAATAGATCGAGATTAGGATTTATCACTCCATGTTTCGGAGAGCTATCTCTGGGCCTCTCGGTAATGCTCATCACTATAAGCCTTGCAAGAAATGTGACTAATGAGTTAGTTACGGGATGAAGTATTACGGAACGAGTAAAGAGACTTTCCGGTAACGACATTGAACTAGGTATGATGATACCCATGATCGAATCTTAGACAAGTAACATTCCCATGACAAAGGGAACAATGTATGTTGTTATGCGGTTTGACCTATAAAGATCTTCGTATAATATGTGGGAGCCAATATGAGCATCCATGTTCTGCTATTGGTTATTGGCTAGAGATGTGTCTCGCTCATGTCTACATAATTCTCGAAGCCGTAATGTCCGCATGCTAACGATTCGATCCCGGTCGAGGTGCATGGGCGGCATAAAGTGAGTTAGCGTATGGTCGCCGGAATGAATCTGATCCCGGTCTGATCCGTACGATAAAGCCTATGATCAAAGCAGGAAAGATCATCAGTCCAACCTATTTTAGCCCAGACAGACATCTAAACCACCCGACAACGACTCGCTCAAACCCAAGGTCAGCTCAGCAGATCAGCGACTCGCCTCCCTCCCCCTTCCTCTCCCCTCCTCTCCCCCCTTCCGCCTCCGCGACTCCCCGCCCCCTTTCATACCGCCCTCATCGCCCTCCTCCGATCCAAGAGCACAGGTGAGCGGCGCGGCGCGGCGCAGGGATGGGATGGCGGTGGCGCCGCCCGACGGGCAGGAGAAGGTGATCGCGGCAGCGCAGCAGATCGTCAAGTCGCTCGCCAACTCCAAGAACGTCGCGGACGACATGATCCGCTTCCTCTCCAGCTTCAACAACCACTTCTCCCTCATGTTCGACCTCTTCCCGGCAGCGGGCGCCCCAATGCCACGGCCGGCTCCGAGCTCCTGGAGGGGGCAAGGAGGAGGGAGAGTACGGGCGGGAGTGGGGGACGCCCGGCCCCGGCTTCGGCGGCGATGGTGACGACCTAGAGGACGAGAGGGATGCGGTGGTGGAGGACGCGTTGCGTCTAGTGGAGCAGTGGGACTCCACCACGGCCGGGGACCGGCTGGTGTTCAAGTCGCCCGAGGACGCCGAGGAGTACCTTGCTGTGGCCGCCTGCCTCATGGGCGAGGCCGGCCCGCGCGTCGAGGCCGTGCTGTAGGTCGCCATGGCACGCCTCGAGGAGGAGTTCTGCCTGCTGCTCATCCGCAGGACCGCGTCGCTCACCGCCGAGGACCTGCACGCGTCCCTCCTTCGCCGCCTCTCGCTCACGGTGCCCACCTTCCACTCCGCCTCCTCTGTCAACCTTGACTGCCCGTCCTTCGCCGAATCCATTACAAGAGAGTAGACGGGTGATACGTCTCCAACGTATCTATAATTTTTGATTGCTCCATGCTACTTTATCTACTGTTTTAGGCAATATTGGGCTTTATTATCCACTTTTATATTATTTTTGGGACTAACCTATTAACCGGAGGCCCAGCCCAGATTTGCTGTTTTATGCCTATTTCAGTGTTTCGAGGAAAAGGAATATCAGACGGAGTCAAAACGGAATGAAATCAACTAGAGAAGTTATTTTTGGAAGGAAAGCAACCCAGGGAACTTGGATTGCACGTCAGGGGAAATACGGGCTGCCCACGAGGGTGGGAGGCGCGCCCACCCCCCTGGGCGCGCGCCCCTACCTCGTGAGCACCCCGGAGGTGCACCAACGTACCCCCTGCACCCATATATACCTACGTACCCTAAAACTTCCAGAACAGAAGATAGATCAGGAGTTCCGCCGCCGCAAGCCTCTGTAGCCACCAAAAACCAATCGGGACCCTGTTCCGGCACCCTGCCGGAGGGGGATCCCATCACCGGTGGCCATCTTCATCATCCCGGTGCTATCCATGACGAGGAGGGAGTAGTTCACCCTCGGGGCTGAGGGTATGTACCAGTAGCTATGTGTTTGATCTCTCTCTCTCGTGTTCCTTCTATGGCACGATCTTGATGTATCCTGAGCTTTGCTATTGTAGTTGGATCTTATGATGTTTCTCCCCCTCTACTCTCTTGTGATGAATTGAGTTTCCCCTTTGAAGTTATCTTATCGGATTGAGTCTTTATGAGAACACTTGATGTATGTCTTGCCGTGATTATCTGTGGTGACAATGGGATATCATGTGCCACTTGATGTATGTTTTGGTGACCAACTTGCGGGTTCCACCCATGAACCTATGCATAGGGGTTGGCACACGTTCTTGACTCTCCGGTAGAGAATTTGGGGCACTCTTTGAAGTACTTTTATGTTGATTGGATGAATATGAGATTGTGTGATGCATATCGTATAATCATGCCCACGGATACTTGAGGTGGCAATGGAGTATCTAGGTGACATTAGGGTTTTGGTTGATTTGTGTCTGAAGGTGTTATTCTAGTACGAACTCTTTTATAGATTGATCCGAAAGAATAACTTTGAGGTGGTTTCGTACCCTACCATAATCTCTACGTTTGTTCTCCGCTATTAGTGGCTTTGGAGTGACTCTTTGTTGCATGTTGAGGGCTTGTTATATGATCTATCTATGTTATTATTGTTGAGAGAACTTGCACTAGTGAAAGTATGAACCCTAGGCCTTGTTTCCTACCATTGCAATACCATTTACGCTCACTTTTATCGCTTGTTACCTTGCTGTTTTTATTATTTCAGATTACAAAAACCTATATCTACTATCTATTTTGCACTTGTATCTTCATCGCTTCGCCGAACTAGTGCACCTATACAATTTACCATTGTATTGGGTGTGTTGGGGACACAAGAGACTCTTTGTTATTTGGTTGCAGGGTTGCTTGAGAGAGACCATCTTCATCCTACGCCTCCTATGGATTGATAAACCTTAGGTCATCCACTTGAGGGATATTTGCTACTGTCCTACAAACATGTGCACTTGCAGGCCCAACAACGTCTACAAGGAGAAGGTTGCGTAGTAGACATCAAGCTCTTTTCTGGTGCTCCGGGGAGGTGAGTGCTTGAAGGTATATCTTTAGATCTTGCAATCAAATCTTTTTGTTTTTTGTTTTAGCACTAGTCTAGTTTATAAAAGAAAACTACAAAAAAATGGAGTTGAGTTTGTCTCATACGCTTCACCTTTTTAATATCTTTCGTGAGTATGATGGAAAGCATAATTGTGCTCAAGTGCTAGAAGAAGAAATCTCTAAAATGTTTGGCACTAAATATTTGAATGATGAGCATGATTGCAATGTTGTTAGTATGAATTCCTTGAATATCCATGATTCTAATGTTATGCAAAGCCACAAGCTTGGGGAAGCTATGTTTGATGGAGATGATATTTTTTGTCCCCCAAGCTTTGATGAGCAAATTTACTATGATGAAAGCATGCCTCCTATCTATGATGATTATTGTGATGACACGTATGCTTTAAAGAATAATGATAACCATGAAACTTTTCATCTTGATCTTAATTTTCAATCATATGATAGTTATTTTGTTGAGTTTGCTCCCACTACTATTCCGATTGAGAAGAATTTTGCTTATGTGGAGAGTAGTAAATTTTCTATGCTTGTAGATCATGAAAAGAATGCTTTAGGTGCTGGTTATATTGTTGAATTCATTCATGATGCTACTGAAAATTATTATGAGGGAGGAACATATGCTTGTAGGAATTGCAATAATGTCAAGTTTCCTCTCTATGTGCTTAAAATTTTAAAGTTATGCTTGTGTTACCTTCCTATGCTAGTTAATTATTGTTCCCATAAGTTGTTTGCGCACAAAATCCCTATGCATAGGAAGTCGGTTAGACTTAAATGTGCTAGTCATATTCTTCATGATGCTCTCTTTATGTTTTAATTCTTATCTTTTATGTGAGCATCATTGCCATCATCATGCCTAGCTAGAAAGGCATTAAAGAAAAGCTCTTGTTGGGAGACAACCCAATATTTATCATTACTGTTTTTGTGTGTCCACATGATTATGATACTGTAGTAATCATGTTTTATAGCTTTTGTTTCAATAAAGTGCCAAGTAGAACTTTTGGGAAGACTTGGGTGAAGTTTTATATGATCTTGCTGTGAAAAACAGAAACTTTAGCGCTCACGAGATTAGCTGCCATTTTTTACTGGAGAGTGCTTTTAGGTTGATTATTTTTGCAGATGATTAATAGACAAATTACTCATCTCCAGAAATTTATTTAATAATTTTTGGGGTTCCAGAAGTATACGTTTGATACAGATTACTACAGACTGTTCTGTTTTTGACAGATTCTGTTTTCTATGTGTTGTTTGCTTACTTTGATGAATCTATGTGTAGTATCGGAGGGTATGAACCATAGAGAAGTTGGAATACAGTAGATATTACACCATTATGAATTTAGAATGAGTTCATTACAGTACCTAAGTGGTGGTTTTATTTTCTTATACTAACGGAGCTTACGAGTTTTGTTTTGAGTTTTGTGTGGTTGAAGTTTTCAAGTTTTGGGTAAAGATTCGATGGACTATGGAATAAGGATTGGAAAGAGCCTAAGCTTGGGGATGCCCAAGGCACCCCAAGGTAATATTCAAGGACAACCAAGAGCCTAAGCTTGGGGATGCCCCGGAAGGCATCCCCTCTTTCGTCTTCGTTCATCGGTAACTTTACTTGGAGCTATATTTTTATTCACCACATGATATGTGCTTTGCTTGGAGCGTCAATTTCTTTTGTTAGTTTTTGCTTACTGTTAGTTAGAGTAATGTTTTGCATCTTTAGGTTCAATAAAAAAGTCAAGGATAGCCTTTGCTATGCTTATTTTGCTAGTTTGCATGTTGCTGTTTGAAAACAGAAAGTTTACCGCTGTTGCAAAAATTCTCTAGAAAAGTCAGAGAATGGTCTAACGTTGAATCTTTTTGCATATTAAGCTCTGATAAATTTATTACAGTGGGAATTTTAGTTCATAATTTTTGGAGTCAGGGGAGTATTGATACTCTTGCATTCTTTACAGACTGTACTGTTTTGACAGATTGCTATTATGTTTGCATTGTTTGCATATGTTTGCTTGTTTAATGATTCTATTTAAGGATAGGGGTATTAAATATGCAGATGCATTTAGTATGCAATGTTGAATAATAATTTTAGTGATTTGTTACAGTAGAAAATGATAAGGTTTTGCATTGGTTTATACTAACCTATCTCACGAGTTCTTGTTGAGTTTGTTGTGAATGAAGCTTTTGATAAAAAGAGAAACCATGATATGAGAGGAATTAAGGAGACACAAAAGTTCAAGCTTGGGGATGCCCAAGGCACCCCAATATAATATTTCAAGAAGTCTCAAGCATCTAAGCTTGGGGATGCCCCGGTAGGCACCCCACCTTTCTTCTTCAACAACTATCGGTTGAGCCTAAGTTTTTGCTTCTTCACATGAGTTGTGTTATCCTTGCAATGTAGTTTTATTTAGCTTTGCTTGCTGTTTGAATAAAGTATCAAGATCTGAAATTCTTTAATGAGAGAGAGCCATACACAAATTGGAATTTGCTAGAATACTCTATGTGCTTCACTTATATCTTTTGAGCTTGATAGTTCTACTCATTGATCTTCACTTATATCTTTTGGAGTAGTTTGTTGTTTGCTCTAGTGCTTCACTTATATATTTTAGAGCATGGTGGTAGTTTTATTTTGAAGAAATAGATGAACTCTCATGCTTCACTTAGATTATTTTGAGAGTCGTTAATAGCATGGTAATTTGCTTAATATTAATATACTTGGTATTCAAGATATGTGAAACTTTCTTTTGAGTGCATTGAATACTAAGATAAGTTTGATGCTTGATAATTGTTTTGAGATATGAAGGTGATAATATAAAAGTCATGCTAGTTGAGTAATTATGAATTTAAAGAATGCTTGTATTGAAGTTAGCAACTCCCGTAGCTTGCATGTATGGTTAAAGTTGTGTAACAAACTTGAAACATGAAGTGTACCTGGCTTGTGCATCCTTATGAGTGGCGGTCGCGGATGAGCGATGGTCTTTTCCTACCAATCTATCCCCCTAGGAGCATGCGCGTAGTACTTGGTTTTTGATGACTTCTAAATTTTTGCAATAAGTATATGAGTTCTTTTGACTAATGTTGAGTCCATGGATTATACGCACTCTCACCTTTCCGCCTTTGCTAGCCTCTTCGGTATCGTGCATTGCCCTTTCTCACCTTGAGAGTTGGTGCAAACTTCGCCGGTGCATCCAAACCCCATGATATGATACGCTCTATCACACATAAACCTCCTTATATATTCCTCAAAACAGCCACCATACCTACCTATTATGGCATTTCCATAGCCATTCCGAGATATATTGCCATGCAACTTCCACCATCATCATCATGACATACGTTACTTTTGTCATATTGCCATTGCATGATCATGTAGTTGACATCGTATTTGTGGCAAAGCCACCATGCATTATTTTTCATACATGTCACTCTTGATTCATTGCACCATCCCGGTACACCGCCGAAGGCATTCATATAGAGTCATATCTTGTTCTAAGTTTCGAGTTGTAATCCTTATGTTGTAATCAATAGAAGTGTGATGATCATCATTATTAGAGCATTGCCCAATCAAAAAAAAAGAAAAAAAAGGAAGAAATGCCAAAAAAAAAGAAAGGCCCAAAAAATTAAAAAAAAAATAAAAGAAGAAAATAAATAAAAGGGCAATGCTACTATCTCTTTTTTTCACACTTGTGCTTCAAAGTAGCACCTTGTTCTTCATGCAGTGAGTCTCATATATTGTGCTTCAAAGTAGCACCATGCTTTTCATGTAGAGAGTCTCATGTGTTATCATTTTCATATACTAGTGGGAATTTTTCATTATAGAACTTGGCTTGTATATTCCTACGATGGGCTTGCTCAAATGCCCTAGGTCTTAGTGAGCAAGCAAGTTGGATGCACACCCACTAGTTTTCTTTTGTTGAGCATTCATTTATAGCTCTAGTGCATCCGTTGCATGGCAATCCCTACTCCTCATGTTGACATCAGTTGATGGGCATCTCCATAGCCCGTTGATTATCCTCGTCAATGTGAGACTTTCTCCTTTTTTTGTCTTCTCCACACAATCCCCATCATCATATTCTATTCCACCCATAGTGCTATATCCATGGCTCACGCTCATGTATTGCGTGAAGGTTGAAAAAGTTTGAGATTATTTAAGTATGAAACAATTGTTTGACTTGTCATCGGGGGTATAGAAGTTTTGGAACATCTTTGTGTGACGAAAATGAAGCATAGCCTAACTATATGATTTTGTAGGGATGAACTTTCTTTTGCCATGCTATTTTGAGAAGACATGATTGCTTTGATTAGTATGCTTGAAGTATTATTATTTTTATGTCAATATGAACTTTTATCTTGAATCTTATGGATCTAAATATTCATGCCACAATTAAGAAGAATTACATTGAAATTATGCCAAGTATCACTCCGCATCAAAAATTCTTTTTTATCATTTACCTACTCGAGGACGAGCAGGAATTAAGCTTGGGGATGCTTGTTACGTCTCCAACGTATCTATAATTTTTGATTGCACCATGCTACTTTATCTACTGTTTTAGGCAATATTGGGCTTTATTATCCACTTTTATATTATTTTTGGGACTAACCTATTAACCGGAGGCCCAGCCCAGATTTGTTGTTTTATGCCTATTTCAGTGTTTCAAGGAAAAGGAATATCAGACGGAGTCAAAACGGAATGAAATCAACTAGAGAAGTTATTTTTGGAAGGAAAGCAACCCAGGGAACTTGGAGTGCACGTCAGGGGAGATATGGGCTGCCCACGAGGGTGGGGGCGCGCCCTCCCCCCTGGGCGCGCCCCCTACCTCGTGAGCACCCCAGATGTCCACCGACGTAACCCATGCACCCATATATACCTACGTACCCTAAAACTTCCAGAACAGAAGATAGATCGGGAGTTCCGCCACCGCAAGCCTCTGTAGCCACCAAAAACCAATCGGGACCCTATTCCGGCACCCTACCGGAGGGGGATCCCATCATCGGTGGCCATCTTCATCATCCCGGCGCTATCCATGACGAGGAGGGAGTAGTTCACCCTCGGGGCTGAGGGTATGTACCAGTAGCTATGTGTATGATCTCTCTCTCTCTCGTGTTCTCTCTTGTGTTCCCTCTATGGCACGATCTTGATGTATCTCGAGCTTTGCTATTGTAGTTGGATCTTATGATGTTTCTCCCCCTCTACTCTCTTGTGATGAATTGAGTTTCCCCTTTGAAGTTATCTTATCGGATTGAGTCTTTATGAGAACACTTGATGTATGTCTTGCCGTGATTATCTGTGGAGACAATGGGATATCATGTGCCACTTGATGTATGTTTTGGTGACCAACTTGCAGGTTCCACCCATGAACCTATGCATAGGGGTTGGCACACGTTCTTGACTCTCCGGTAGAGAATTTGGGGCACTCTTTGAAGTACTTTTATGTTGGTTGGATGAATCTGAGATTGTGTGATGCATATCGTATAATCATGCCCACGGATACTTGAGGTGACAATGGAGTATCTAGGTGACATTAGGGTTTTGGTTGATTTGTGTCTTAAGGTGTTATTCTAGTATGAACTCTTTTATAGATTGATCCGAAAGAATAACTTTGAGGTGGTTTCGTACCCTACCATAATCTCTACGTTTGTTCTCCGCTATTAGTGGCTTTGGAGTGACTCTTTGTTGCATGTTGAGGGCTTGTTATATGATCTATCTATGTTATTATTATTGAGAGAACTTGCACTAGTGAAAGTATGAACCCTAGGCCTTGTTTCCTACCATTGCAATACCGTTTACGCTCACTTTTATCGCTTGTTACCTTGCTGTTTTTATTATTTCAGATTACAAAAACCTATATCTACTATCTATTTTGCACTTGTATCTTCATCTCTTCGCCGAACTAGTGCACCTATACAATTTACCATTGTATTGGGTGTGTTGGGGACACAAAAGACTCTTTGTTATTTGGTTGCAGGGTTGCTTGAGAGAGACCATCTTCATCCTATGCCTCCTACGGATTGATAAACCTTAGGTCATCCACTTGAGGGAAATTTGCTACTGTCCTACAAACCTGTGCACTTGCAGGCCCAACAACGTCTACAAGGAGAAGGTTGCGTAGTAGACATCAAGGGGGAGAAACATCATAAGATCTAACTATAATAGCAAAGGTCGTGATACATCAAGATCGTGCCAAATCAAGAACACGAGAGAGAGAGAGAGATCAAACACATAGCTACTGGTACATACCCTCAGCCCCGAGGGTGAACTACTCCCTCCTCGTCATGGAGAGCGCCGGGATGATGAAGATGGCCACCGGTGAGGGATCCCCCCTTCGTCAGTGTGCCGGAATAGGGCCTCGATTGGTTTTTGGTGGCTACAGAGGCTTGCGGCGGTGGAACTCCCGATCTATGGTGCTCCTAGATGTTTTCGGAGTATATGGGTATATATAGGAGGAAGAAGTAGGTCGGTGGAGCTGCGAGGGGCCCACGAGGGTGAGGGGCGCGCCCAGGGGGGGCAGGTGCACCTCCCTGCCTCGTGGCCTCCTCGCTTCTTTCTTGACGTCCACTCCAGGTCCTCTGGATCACGTTTGTTCCAAAAATCACTCTCCTGAAGGTTTCATTCCGTTTGGACTCCGTTTGATATTCCTTTCCTGCGAAACACTGAAATAGGCAAAAAAACAGCAATTTCGACTGGGCCTTCGGTTAATAGGTTAGTCCCAAAAATAATATAAAAGTGTATAATAAAGCCCATTAAACATCCAAAACAGATAATATAGTAGCCTGGAACAATCAAAATTATAGATACGTTGGAGACGTATCAGGTGTTACAGTAGGTTTCTCAATATAAGCAGTAGGAATTACTGGGTTAACACTATAAGTAATAATTTCCTCTTCAACTTTAGTAGGTCCTTCTACTTCTACCTTAATAGGTGGATGATATTGAAACCACTTCTCCTTTGGGAGATCAACATGAGTAGCAAATGATTCATAGAAAGAAGCTACTACCTCAGAGTCAAGTCCATACTTAGTGCTAAAATTATGAAAAGCATCGGTATCCATAAAAGTTTTAACACAATCAAATTCAAGCATTATACCTGACTCTTTACCTTCGTTGAATTCCCAATCTTTAGAGTTGCATTTAATTCTTTCCAAAAGATCCCATCTGAATTCAATAGTCTTCTTCATAAAAGAACCCGTACAAGAAGTATTGAGTATGGATTGATCATTACGAGAAAGTCGAGCATAAAAATTATGTATAATAATTTCTCTTGAGAGCTCGTGATTGGGGCATCAATACAACATTGACTTAAACCTACCCCAAGCTTGATTGATACTTTCTCCTTCACGAGGCCAAAAATTATATATATAATTCCGATCACGATGAATCAGATGCATAGGATAAAACTTCTGATGAAATTCCAATTTCAATCGGTTCCAGTCCCATGTTCCAATATCATCACATGGCCTATACCATGTCAATGCTTTTCCACCCAAAGATAAAGGGACAAACTTCTTCTTAACTTCATATCCGGGTAAACCTGCAAGCTTAAAAATTCCACAAATCTCATCCACATATATTAGGTGCATATCATGATGCAAGGTTCCATCTCCTGCATAAGGATTAGCTAGCAGTTTCTCTATCGTACCCGAAGAAATTTCATAATAAATATTTTCAGTAGGTGTAGTAGGTTGAGGTGCAACTCTTTGTGCTTCCGGTCGAGGTGAAGATACCCGAACAAACCCCTCAAAGGATTACTTTCCACAGTGACAAGTGACAGTAAATTTCGGCATGTAATATCAATGTTTCCTTACCAAATTGCACTCACCAAAGGCGCTTCACTCCCCGGCAATGGCGCTAGAAAAGAGTTTTGATGACCCACAAGTATAGGGGATCAATCGTAGTCCTTTTTATAAGTAAGAGTGTAGAACCCAACAAGGAGCAGACGAAAATGACAAGCGGGTTTCAGCAAGGTATTCTCTGCAAGCACTGAAATTATCGATAACAGATAGTTTGGTAGCAAGATAATTCGTAACGGGTAACAAGTAACAAGTGTAACAAAGGTGCAGCAAGGTGGACCAATTCTTTTTATAGCAAAGGACAAGCCTGGACGAACTCTTATATAAAGCAAAACGCTCCCGAGGACACATGGGAATTATCATCAAGTTAGTTTTCATCATGCTCATATGATTCGCGTTAGCTACTTTGGTAATTTGATATGTGGGTAGACCGATGCTTGGGTGTTGTCCTTACTTGGACAAGCCTCCCACTTATGATTAACCCCTCTCGCAAGCATCCGCAACTACGAAAGAAGAATTACAATAAATCTAATCATAGCATTAACATATGGTCTTCCACCAAATAAACCAACTAACATCAACTACAAAGAGTAATCAACACTACTAGCAACCCACAGGTACCAATCTGAGGTTTTGAGATAAATATTGAATACAAGAGATGAACTAGGGTTTGAGATGAGATGGTGCTGGTGAAGATGTTGATGAAGATTGGTCCTCCCACGATGAGAGGGTCGTTGTGATGACGATGATTTTGATTTCCCCCTCCACGAGGGAAGTTTCACCGGCGGAATCGTTCCACCGTAGCCCTAGATTGCTTCTGCCCAGGTTCCGCCTCGAGACGGCGGTGCTTTGTCCTGAAAGCCTTCTCTCTACTTTTTCTAGGTCAAAACTCTTCATATAGCAGAAGATGGGAACAGGAGGCTGGCCAGGGGGCCCACAAGCTCAGGGGGCGCGCCCCCAGGCTTGTGGCCACCCTGGTGGGTCCCCTCCTGGTATTTCTTTGCCCAATATTTTTTTATTCCAAAATAATTTGTCATAAAGTTTTAGGACATTTGGAGTTGTGCAGAATAGGGATCTCAGATTTGCTTCTTTTCGGTCCAGAATACCAGCTGTCGGCATTCTCCCTCTTCATATAATTCTTGCAAAATAAGAGAGAAAGGACATCAGAATTGTATCATAAAGTGTAATAACAATCCATAATGCAATAAATATCAACATAAAAATATGATGTAAAATGGACGTATCAGTGCGCGCAAGGACAAAGCATGAGGAATGAGATAAAGGACAATAGTGGATCATACATCTAGTCTTATTAGGGTTGGGTTCATGCTCATGCCGATGGTTGAAAATATTGCCTTATCCATGTAAGTTTTAGAAAAAGCTATTGTGATGTGCTCTCTTTTATTTCCTTCTATCATTCGTGTGAGCTTCCACCATCTATCCCGACGTCGCCTCCGTCATCTATTCCATCGTTGACTTGGTGCGTTTCCCCACCATCTTTTATCTGTCGTGCCAACCTCCGCCATGGATCCACAAAAGTCTTCCTTTGTGTTGAGCACTCCCGTCAAGTGTTCATCTAAGCTATGAGGGCGCCATACATATTCGCCATCGCTTTAGCTTGTGGAATGCTAGTGTATGTCGTCGTCGATGGTCGTTGTCAAGGTTTGTAGTCATCAGCCGACAACCCCTTATTCATTCTCTTCCTTCCCTGTTTCACCTTCCGCGCGGAGCTCGATTGGATGTAGCCCGAGCATCCACACCCTAAGACATTCACAATGTAGTTTCTTTTCTAGTTAACATATGCATAAATTAATCTCTACCGCCATAACCTAAACGGGTTCGAATGTACACATCTTTCGTGTTCTTGCTCTGCTGAGAGAAGATTGGAAAGTGAATTGAGCGCGGTTTAGATGATTAGGTTTCTTGTGGTGAATCATGCCTAGCCGGAGTGAGTAGAGGCGCTCATGGAGACGGGTTCTGCGTGCGTATGTTACCCAAAAAGGCTTTCGCCCCGCTTTATAAACAAAGAAATGATCAACAGCACCCGATACAAACGCACACCCTCACAACAGAGGCACACACACCCCCAAGGCAGGATACATAGGCGCTGAGCGCAGCAACACCATCCCTAGCACTACGCAAAGAGGTGAAGCCGCATATGATGAACCGTGGCTCCAAGGCGGCACCTTTAGGAAGGGGACGACACTGGAGTGCCGCCACCGCTTGATTCGAGGATCAGAGTTTCCCCTGGAGCAACACGACGGGCAATGAGAGCTGCGGCGACGCCTTCAAGAAGGGAACGGGCTTCACCGCCGCCAGTCTGTCCAAAGATAGAGCAGGTTTTCACCTCGGCCACCATTCACCGCCACCGAACGCCACACCCCGGCTACCATGGCACCCACACGGCCGTGGCAACCGGGGAGCACCAAGCCACGGGCTCTACCCATGAGCCCCGTAGACCCACCACCAGGGCCGCCGCCCCCGCATCCAAGACCTTGACACCACCTCACCCGAGATTCGTCGCTACCCCAACCAAAGACATGAGCGGAAAGGACCCACCTTTCACACCCCTGGGCTGCCGCCAGTGCCGAGACCTAATAGGCCAGCCAGAACTGGCCTCCATTGCCCTGTCCTGCGGCACCGGGCGCGACACGAGCTCGGTCCTGTTGTCGGGCGCGAGATGAGCATGGTCCTGCTGCTGAACATGAGACGAGCTCGGTCCCGCTGCTGAGCGCAAGACGAGTTCGGTCCTGCTGCCGGGTGTGAGACGAGTAATGGACCGCAACTGGGGGAGGGCCAACCATCGACGAAGATAGCGAACAGATGACCGAGAAGATGGACACAGGCCGCACACCGACGGGCTGACGCTGAAGATGTCCAACCGCCGCTGTGAACAACCCAAACCACCGCCATGAGCCACCACCATGTCACGGCAGCCCACATCCACGTCGGGACCCCTAGGGGGAGCCCCGCGCCGCCGTACCGACGTGCACCACTGGGAGAGGCCAGCCCAGCCGCAGACGTCGCCGGCCACCCACGCCCCCGCTCCGGCCACCTCCAACACCCAAGGACCACTGGAGATGACCGGACCACGCCGCCCGCGAGAACAGCCGACCGGAGGAGCAGCCCGCCATATCTGGATCGGACCACCACAACCCCGATACCGCCCACACTGCATAGGCACACTCTGTCGACCCCAGCAGCCCCCCATGCGCCGCCAGCAGCCGCCATCGTCCCGCCCTGCCCAGCGTCGTGCATAGACCTAATTCGAGAAGGCTTGATAGTCCTAAGAAAGGTGAGGGTGGGGGTTCTATTTAAAAAGAATAAGAAGAATCTTATTAATGTGTTCATGCTAACAGAAGAGCGGATTCAATACACATAAGGCTTTTTTTCCAGGAAATTTGTAATGTAAATGCGGCCCCCGCGCGCCCGCTCGCGGGGGCGGGTTGGGTGAGTCGGGGGTTTGTTGTTTCTTTAGCGGGATTGTTCTGTGGTGGCTCCGGACGTTGACTGCGTGCGTATGTTCAAAGCTAAGTGTATGTGTGTGAAGGTCTGCGTCTCGCAATGGCGGAGCTACGTGCAACGCTGAGGGGGTCATGGCCCCGAGCCCAAATGCAAATATTTTTTTACTAGGTAGCCATGCCCAACACCTTTTGGATGGCCCATTCACGTACACTTAGAAGGCCAGGAACTTGCTAAGTGCTCGGCTGCTAGATGCTCGAACATGATAAATGGTTGGTATTATCACTTTCCTGTGCGCACGAACCTGCTAGATGCTCGGCTGCTTCGCTTCTTTTTTCCCTAACCACGCTCGCTGATCGGGCACGGCTGCTCGCCTCCGTCGCCTGCTCCATCCATGAACCAAGCCGCCACACTGCCTCGACGCGGCGCCGAGGATAAGCTCGCCTCTGATCTGCGTGCACAGGAGGAGGTTGTAAGGGGAGGACAAGGGCGCCTAAGACGGTCGACTTGGGCTCTTCGCCACTGGCCGGTGGTCGTCAATGTCGGCCGGCCGGCAGGCCACCCCCTCGTCGCCCGCCGTCCCCCATACGAATTTCGGGATTTCTTGTTGCACTACAGATTTGTTCATCTAAGTAGTTTCTAACGGTTGCTTGACTTGGGGTTCAAAAGGAGATTAGAATGATCAATTGAGCATGGTTAAGAGCGTCAGCGGCAACATCCAGTCGTCCTTCAAAAGGCAAAGGACAAAGGAAGTAGCCGAAGATCCTCCACCGGCACAACATTTACCTCTGCTTCTTGAAATGGAACAAAAATCAAGATGAAAAGGCTCAAATGAATAATTCATTTCCCCTTACTATTGTATTTCGAGGTATGGAATGCCAAACATTGTTGAATCAGGCAGGCCATTTAGAAAATGTTGTAGCAGCAAAGGATAATAAAAATGTAGAAAGAACATTTCAGGCTAAAATATATCAACATTGACTGATCTTTGCCAACTCCGTGTTGAGATAGGAAGAGATATAATCTACAACTAATTGACAGACTACTCCGTCTACTTGTTACACTTCCAGTTTCTACGGCAAGCACTGAACATGCATTTCCCAGTTTGAAGATCATCAAGACAAGGCCGCGTAATAGGATGGAAGGTGAGAATCTTGCAAATAACTTGGTTGTTCCCATAGAGCGTGAAATCGCAGAGAAGTACAACTTTAGGGATATTTTAACAGAATTCAAGAGCATCAGGGATCGCGGAGCTAATCTATAGTTGTTAGTTGCCTCATAGAATGCCTTTGAAGTTTGAAGGCTAAGCGACAATTTATATGTTTTGGTGTGCTTAGTTCTCTTTTTTTCGAGGGTACGCAAATTGCGTACCATAGCTTTATAGAAGGAGAGAAAATTAGTACATGACATCTATGACTCGCTGGGAACAACGAGCGTAGCTCAACACCACATCCGGCTATCCTCCGGACAGCCACACACAACAACACAACTACAACACGGAAAAACCTGCCCAAGACCGAAACACCTCGCCGCATCTTGATGAACACTGAACACCTCCAAAGAACAGCAACTCCAGCTTTCTTTGGATTCATCCGCGACGACCATACATAGCGCCAGAGGAGAGCGGTCAAGGCCACGACGAACACCGGATGAGCGCCAACAGGAAACTCAGTCTCCTCGCACGATGCTCCCAACAGAGAAACGACGTCGCAGACGCCGCCATCATGCCGCCCCAGAGGACCAAGGCTTTCGCTCGGAGACAACTGCCAATACCAAGCACGAGGGAGATGGCGACACACTCGACGTCGCCTCCAGGGAGAGAAACGACACCCGCGGGTGCCATCGACGCCGGCCGGCCAAAACCGAACATGATTCTCATCCGTAATGTTGCGCATCTCCACTCCGACAAGGTGCATGGCGGCACCGTCCCTGAAGCCTCGCACCGCCGTCACCACAGCAAATCCGCTGAAGCCGCGTAGCCGTGGACCAGCACCACCCACACTGCCGAGAGAGCACGAACCATACCTCCACCAACATCACCGACGAGAAGCAACCTGAAAGTGCAACTATCCCTAGGTGGTTTTGGTAATTCATAACAACACATAGCTCATTGAGCTAATGCTATTCCAAGACATATATTTCAGGAAAGCTCAATGAATGGCATGGCATGGCATGGATGATGAAAGTGGATCCCTCAAAATACTAAGGACAAAGGATTGGCTCAAGCTCAATAGCTCAAGACTCTTCATTTTATATTTTAGTGATCCAAGATCACATTGAATCTATAGGAAAAGCCAATACTATCAAGGAGGGATGAGGTGTTGCTTAATGAGCCTCTTGCTTCATGTGCTTAGTGATATGCTCCAAAACCCTCAGCTACTTTCTCACATCCACAAATGACCTAAACCCAAAGCCAAAATCGGTCACACCGATTCTTCTTATCAGGCGCCACCGATTTCAAATGTCATAGCCACTGCCACAAACCCTAGGCAAATCGGTTCTACCGATAGGGATCTCGGTCTCACCGAGATGGGATTGTAATCTCTCTGTTTTCCTTCGTAACGTTTCGGTCAAACCGAAGTGAGCAATCGGTCCCACCGAGATTGCAATGTAAACTCTCTGTTTCCCTTTTGTCACATTTCGGTCTCACCGAAAAGAGCAAATTGGTCCCACCGAGTTTACCTGACCAACTCTCTGGAAAGCTTATTATCAAAATCGGTCTCACCAAGTTTGTGTAATCGGTCTTACCGAGATTATGTTATGCCCTAACCCTAACCGAATCGGCCTCACTGAGTTGCATGTCAGTCCCACCGAAAATCACTAACGGTCACTAGGTTTACTAAATTGGTCCGACCGAGTCTGTTGAATCGGTCCCACCGAGTTTGATAAATTGTGTGTAACGGTTAGATTTTGTGTGGAGGCTATATATACCCCTCCACCTCCTCTTCATTCGTGGAGAGAGCCATCAGACTAAACCTACACTTCCAACTTACCATTTCTGAGAAAGAACCACCTACACTCCCAACCAACACCTCCAACCTAGCTGAAGAACAGCAGCCACTCCGCACCTCCAGCAAGGGCCAAGACCGCCCACGACGGCCGTCACCCGCTCCAAGGGACGGCCTTGCGACGTCCCCAACACCAAGGGCCCGGTACGGACCCGAACAGGCTCAGATCTGACCCGCCTAGCCGCGGGCAGCACCCACGCCAGCGCCACCGCGAGAGCGCCGTCGCTCGCCACACAGATCGTAGGTGACCGGCGCTCGCTGCTCGCCAGGAACGCCCTCCTAGCCGAGCCATCACAACGCCGCCACCAAACCTGGCCGGTAGCTCACGCCGTCGCCTCCATCATGCCGTCGCGCCCGTTCGCCACCAACACACCGCTGCCCATCTTTGCCAGGACCACCTCGCCGGAGCTGCGCCGGGGAGAAGCCCCGCGGCCGCCGGCGCTGCCAGGGCTTTGCCCCGCAGTGGTCCACGGCGGCGGTGAGGGAGGGAGGCGAGGAAGGGGGCCGGCGGCGGGGATGTTGGGTTCCCCCCGTGTCGCCTCAGAGAGGGACGCGGGGGTCGGGCGGTAGGGGGAATTTTGATTTGAGACTCGGAAATACTACTTGCGGTGTGCTTAGTTCTCATCTGAAGTATATATTGCTAAATGCTAATCAGACATGTATTTTTTGACCAATATGGGTAATATAACTATATAAGTAAAATTGCCTGGTGGCTACAAGTTTATGGTTTGCTGAAGTTGCTTCAGTTTTTTTTGTCCTTGGCCCCCCCATTGATTCTTGTCAAGCTCCGCCACTGGCGTCTCGTGTCTGTACCGTGTTTGGAGAAAAATATCAGAAGAGACGATACAAAGTCGAGTGCATGGACGGCACAAAAGTGAGCTAGTGTATGGTCGCCGGAACGAATCCGATCCCGGTCCGATCCGTACGATAAAGCCTGTGATCAAAGCAGGAAAAGATCGTCAGTCCAACCTTTTTTAGCCCAGACAGACATCTAAACCACCCGACGACGACTCGCTCAAACCCAAACCCAAGGCCAGCTCAGCAAATCAGCGACTCGGCTCCCTCCCCCTTCCTCCTCTCCCCTCCCCCCTTCCGCCTCCGCGACTCCCCGCCCCCTTTCACACCGCCCTCATCGCCCTCCTCCGATCCAAGAGCGCAGGCGAGCGGCGCGGCGCGGCGCGGGGACGGGATGGCGGCGGCGCCGCCCGACGGGCAGGAGAAGGTGATCGCGGCGGCGCAGCAGATCGTCAAGTCGCTCGCCAACTCTAAGAACGCCGCGGACGACATGATCCGCATCCTCTCCGGCTTCGACAACCGCTTCTCCCTCATGTCCGACCTCTTCCCGGACGCCGGCGCCCCCGACGCCGCGGCCGGCTCCGAGCTGCCGGAGGGGGAAGAGGAGGAGGAGGGGGAGTACGGGCGGGAGCGGGGGCCGCCCGGCCCCGGCTTCGGCGGCGACGACGACGACCTGGAGGACGAGAGAGACGCGGCGGTGGAGGAAGCGCTGCGGCTGGTGGAGCAGTGGGACTCCCCCGCGGCCGGGGACCGGCTGGTGTTCGAGTCGCCCGAGGACGCCGAGGAGTACCTCGCCGCGGCCGCCTGCCTCATGGGCGAGGCCGGCCCGCGCGTCGAGGCCGCGCTGCAGGTCGCCATGGCGCGCCTCGAGGAGGAGTTCCGCCAGCTGCTCATCCGCGGGACCGCGTCGCTCGCCGCCGAGGACCTGCACGCGTCCCTCCTCCGCCGCCTCTCGCTCACGGTGCCCACCTTCCACTCCGCCTCCTCCGTCGACCTCGACTGCCCCTCCTTCGCCAGCCACGCCGACGAGGGCGACGAGTCCTCCGGCGCGGGCAGGTGGAGCTCCGCCTCCGATGGCGAGATCTCGCCCTACCTCATTTCCCCCGACACCGTCAGCACCCTCAAGGACATCGCGGACGTCATGCTGCGCGCTGGCTATGGGCCGGAGCTCTGCCAGGTCTACAGCGAGGTGCGCCGGGACACGCTCATGGAGTGCCTCGCCGTGCTTGGGGTCGACAAGATGAGCCTGGAAGAGGTGCAGCGCGTGGAGTGGGGCGTCCTCGATGGCAAGATGAAGAAGTGGATCCAGGCTCTCAGGGTCGTCGTCCAGGGCCTTCTCGCCGAGGAGCGCCGCATCTGTGGCCAGATCCTTGCGGCCGACGCAGATGCCGAGGAGGAGTGCTTTACTGAGGCGGCCAAGGGGTGTGTCCTGCAGCTGCTCAACTTCGGTGATGCCATTGCGATTGGCAAGAGATCGTCCGAGAAGCTGTTCCGCATTCTTGGTATGTACGAGGCGCTAGCTGAGTTGCTGCCAGAGCTCGAGGCCTTGTTCTCAGGGGATGCAAGGGATTTCATCAAGGAAGAGGCAGAGGGGATACTTGTCAGGCTAGGGGATGCGGTGCGTGGCACGGTCGCTGAGTTTGCCAATGCGATACGTGGGGAGACTTCTCGCAGATCACTGCCAGGGGGCGAGATCCACCCGCTTACGCGTTATGTCATGAATTATGTGCGACTGCTTGCAGATTACAGCCGCTGGCTGAATCATCTTCTTGATGGTTGCGAGACTGAGCTGGAAAATGGGGGTGACAATGCGGATATGACTCCACTGGGTCACTGTCTGCTCATACTGATCACACATCTATTGGACAAGATTGAGGATAAAGCGAAGCTGTATGATGATGAGGCACTGCAGAACATATTTTTGATGAACAATCTGTGGTATGTTGTGCAGAAGATCAAGGATTCAGAGCTAAAGAGTTTGCTTGGGGATAACTGGATCCGTAAGCGCCGTGGTCAGATAAGGAGGTACTCTACAGGGTACCTCCGATCCTCATGGACCAGGGTATTAGCTTGCCTGAGGGATGATGGGTTGCCACAGACAACAGGTTCATCGAGTGCACTCAAGGCTGCCCTGAAGGAAAGGTTCAAGAGCTTCAACTTGGCTTACGAGGAGTTATACAGGACACAGACAGCATGGAAGGTTGTGGATCCTCAGTTAAGAGAAGAGTTGAAGATTTCCATCTCAGAGAAGGTCCTTCCAGCATACCGTTCGTTTGTTGGAAGGTTCCGAGGGCAGCTGGAGGGGGGAAGGAATTTCGCAAAGTATATAAAGTACAACCCTGAGGATGTGGAGAACCAGGTCTCAGATTTCTTTGAAGGGAAAAAATTGAATGCTTGATCAAACTGTCTATGTTTGAAGGTGAGTGCTAAAGTGCTATAACTTTCAGATTGTGCTTCCATAGATTGTTCATATCGGTTTATAGAAGGCTGTGCAGTCAGGTTTTTCTTTTTAGCAGCTGCATAATTAGATTTGCAGGATCATAATGGTACCTTCTACCTTGCAATTCAATTGAGCATTTAGTATGACATATGCTAAAAATTAGTAAGTTTACCTAACTACTGAGATACTACATAGATTGCACCCCTATTTTATCCTGCGATTGTAAAAATACATCACAAATATACTCCCTCCGCACGGGTTTATTGGGCCCCCTCGTATTTAGGCTCAAACTTTCACTATAAATTTGACTAATAAAATATAAACTATATGTCCCAAAACACTATACCGTTGGAATCCTCTTTCAAATAAAATCAGCATAAAACCATTGTTAGTCTAGATGGTCAAAGTTTGACCAAATACGAGTGGCCCCAATAAACCCGGATAGAGGAAGTACATTGTTCCATTGATTTTGTAGTTTATCGAGCAATGTTCATGATAAATTCGTGAGTAACTTATCGTGTTTGTATCTAATAGAGTAACAAAATTTGATTTCTCATCTGATCATGGTTTGTTATTCTTCTCGGTGCAACTTTAAGTTGTAGGACTGTACTCTTTCCTACATTTCTTAATAATTGAAGAATAAGGCTCTTAGAGCATCTCCAACTGGACTGGGCTAATTTGGGACCCTATACATCCGCGAAAGCGTCCGGACAGTGTCCGCTGCCAGTGCACGCCAGCTAGGGGTGGGCATAGAAACTCAGGAACCGAATACCGAACCGAAATCGTAACCGAAAAGACTGAAATTGTGGTTTTTATCCCTAGTACAGATAAATTCGGTTTTCACTTCCACTAAGGAATTAGATAAGGTTGGTTCGGTGTTACATCGGTTAAGCCGATAGAAACCGACCTGTATGGCAGGGTGTTATATTCGAGTGGAATGGATCACGCTCCTAGCCTCCTAGTCCTAGGAACGTAGACACCCGTGACTCCCACATGGCCATTGACGCCAAGACATTTTTATCACTTTGCTGATGCTAAGTTTTTTTGTTTGAGCGGCTTCATGGACGCTAAGTAGGCCTGGCATCCAGCAGCCAGTTAGGATACTAGTCGGCCTGCAGCCAGGTTCCCTGGACGCCACGCCCGTGGGCCTGCATGCAAGCCCCAAGCCCAACATACGTATTTCTTCTATTGTTTGAACCATTTAGCTTTTAGCGTCAGATGACAACAGTAGTCCAATTGACTTAATCCCACCTCGTGTGGGTAAAAGAGAAGAGGCAAGATAGCTCAGCTATAATAAGGATGGTTGTGAGTGGCGAAGACACGTATATGTGACATTTTTTCGGTACAAACCGGAAACAGAACCGAACAGGTCGGTTAACCGAATTTTTGGTTTACTTTTATGTTACAAATTTCAGTTAGCATATTTCCTAACTGAATTTGCAAATAAACAGAACGGCCTTAACCGAATTTTTGGTTTAAACCGAATGCCCAGGACTAGGAGAGAGAGAGAGAGAGAGAGAGAGAGAGAGAGAGAGAGGGCTGGGGTGGGCCGGATCCGACGTGGCGGACTGCCTGGACACCCTCATAACCTCCCCAAATATGGGCTGGATTTGAGGGGTGCTGGTAGCCCAGGCGTATAGGGATGATTTGGGGGGGTCTCTGGTTGGGAAGGCCTTTTCACTGTCTCTCCTGTCAGGGAACTGTCTAGGCTGTCCGCCCAGCTGGGAGAAAGTGAGGGGTTGAAGATGCTTTTAACTACTGCATATTTGAAACAGTAATATGGATTGCGTGTAACGACATATTTCCCCTAGTGCAGTGAACTGGTTTTCAAATGGTATATTGTTCCTTGTTAGACGAGTTTTTGGCAAATCAATAAATTTGCAATGTTTATGAAGCAGGAAAATTCCCCAAAAAATCATGACCTGGGTTGCTTTGTCATGCTTTAGTCATGGATTTAGTGATTTACTTGAGCGTGATCAACAAACTTAATGACCTGGTCCTATATCTCTTCAGGGATGTTCATATCAACGTTGGTGGTAACAAATCCCTGGCAAAATTCATGCAGGCAGTGTGCTAGGAACCTGCCCTACCATCATGCTTGTGGGGTTCGAAGATGGAGAAATCAATTTTGACTGCTGCTGGAGCAGAAATATTGTGAATGCAAGGCACCCTGGCTGGAATACTTTGCGTGCCATCTTTGACTCTTTTTAAGGGGAGTGCTGACATTGGCGCTTCCACATGGGATTTAGGACACTGCGGTGAGCTGTGTAACTGTCATTATTACAGTTTACCCTTCTTTTGTTGATTATTGACTATTGTTGGATGGTCGGTGGTTGGCATCTTATGTACAATTTATACAGCGGTTATGTTCACTTTCCCCTTGTTGCAATTTCCGTTATCTGCTGATTAGTTGGTTGCTGGCAGGAAGTATAGTAATATGATGATGATAAAAGAAAAGTAAGTATAGTAGCTTATCGGATAACTAAAAAGACCACAACCTATGACTTTGAATCCAGTTTCGTGAATTCGTCAACCTCGTTATCATAAAGGCAGTTTAGCAGTTTCACTGTGCCCTGTGCTCTTCATCTTCTCAGTTCATAGAGTGGGTTTTGGATTTATGCAGTTTGCTTCCATCTATTGTCAATTGTGCTGCACTGCAAATTGATGGTTGTTTTGCTCCTTATCCTATACGCTATTGCCTGGTTTGATATGTCTGGGGTCTTTTATCTGCGCCTTTTTCTATTATTGTCTTGTCGGGCAGCTCATCATAACCTGGGAGATAACATGCAGAAATGCATGTTGTCAAAGTATTGGGTGCCTATTCACAATTTCATATCTTGGTTTAGAGTTACATTCCACAGACCTTTACATCCTTGTCTACTCTGCCCCGCTGTGAATTTACATCACTGTATGTCTGTATGTATTAAGAAGAGAGCGCGTGTGTAGTTTCAGACTTGAGCAGATCCTGCGCAAGCAAATGTGTAATTCATACAGCTCTAAGATTATCTCACATAAATGTCTAAATTCCGGTCGTTGACACGAACAGAGCCACATTGTTCTTCATTATGATGAGCTAGGTAGCTAGCTATGCCGAACTGACAAAACTGAAACAAATGAAACTAGGTTCTAGCTTTAACGAAGCACTAGGGAGAGCGAAAAATGGAAGAGGAAGAAAAAACACACCGAGAATCACTACCTACTGCACACAAAGGAGGGGTAAACCGAGAGGAAATGGCAGAAAGATTATATCCTGATCTTGCCTAGGAGGCCGGAAGCCGGGAAGAGAACAGAAGGATTTCCTTCAGACCCTGCTGTTCTGCGGCATGGGGATGACGCCGTTGAAGAAGTCCCCGAAGTATCCCGGCGGCTCGTAGACGAGCTTGGCGATGATGTCCCTGAGCGTGATGAGGCCGTCCAGGTTGCCCTCCCCGTCCACCACGTAGATCCTCTGCCTCTTCTCCGCGTCCAGCTTCAGGATGATCTCCTTCATGTTGTCCTCCCTGGTGCACGTGATGATGCTCATCTGCTTCTCCCCCGAGCTCTGCCGCGCGCTCGCGATGAACTCCCTCGCCGTCAGCGTCCTGCGTGCATGCATGCGTTCACCGTCTGTTGGCGATTCATGTCCGGAACAAGCTATGCAGCGAGTGAAATTTGTACCTGTAGTGTCCGGCGGACTCGGAGGCCGTGAGGAGGTGCTTGACGTCCTTGATCATGATGCTGCCCACGGGCTTGCCGGCGCCGTCCACCACGGGGATGCCGCCGACGCCGCGCCGCCTCATCTGCCGGAACGCCTTGAGCGCCGGCTCGTCCTCGCAGACCTTGACCAGCCGGCTCGTCTTCATGAGGGGGAGGCCCAGCTCGGCCAGCGTCTTGGTGCCCCAGTCCTCGAACCAGCTCAGCCCCACGCACTCGGCCAGCATGTGCACCACCGCCGCCTGCGTCACCATGTTGCTGATGGTGCCCTCGCCGATGTCCACCACGGGGAGGCTCTTCATCCGGTACTTGGACAGCAGCAGCAGCATGGTGAGGAACGTGTCCGAGCTCTGCAGCGCCAGGAACGGCGCCCACCGGAACGACCCGGAGATGTCCTTCACCTTGGTCTTCCGGAACAGCTCCGACGACGGCAGCGACCCGAACGCCTCCGCCACCGCGCCCTCCGCCTCCGTGGCCGCCTTCAGCTCCCTCGCGCCGCCGCCACCGCCGCCGCTGCCCCCGTCGAGGGTCACCGTGCCGAGCTTGGCGGCCAGCTCGTCGGCGCCCAGCGCGGCGGCCGACGCCGAGGCCTCCGACCGGTGCAGCAGCCAGACGGCGATCCCGGCGAACTCCACGATGCCGATGTAGCGGTCGATCCAGCTCGCGTCCTCGGGCGCCTCCACGTTGCGCACGGGCGCGCCGTTGATCCGGTTCCGGGAGAGGATGTCGACGGCCTCGGCCAGCGTGGCGTCGGAGGGGATGTCCACCAGCTGCGCCCCGAAGGTCTGCGGGAAGGAGGAGACGGCGATGGCGTCGAAGCAGCTGTTGAGCTTGTCGCTCCGGCTCAGCTGCGGCTGGTCCAGGCTGTCCCAGATGTCCTCCACCCGCATCCCGATCTCCGCCTCCGGGCTCCACCGCGCGCTCAGCGGCGTCTCCGCCACCGCCGACGCTGCATCCTCCTCCTCCCGCTGCTCCGGCTTCGTCCGGATCTCCCGCCTCGCCTGCATGGCTCCCCTGTCTCCTCTCCTCTGTCGGAAGCCTCTGCTCCGCTGCCTTGCACACTGCCACTACTCTGCTCTTCTTGGCGACCACCCGTGACCTTGCGTTGCTTGGTCGCTTCCTCGGCCCGACAATGGTGGCGCGAGCGAGCTGCCCGAAGGTTTCGCGCCAGAACCACAGGGGACGCTGACAAGTGGTTCGCCGCCCGGCAGCTGAGCTCTCAGACATGCACCAAAATTCCAGCAAAAAAAAAAACGGAGTTCCCCTCTGGACGACAACGGGCCGAAATTTCTAAGCGGGCTTTGGAACGGGCCTAGTTTGCGAACTGCCGAGCTGGGCCGGGCCGCGTGATGTGCTTTTCTATCTCCTCCCGCAAGTCATGCCGGGGACCCACCGTGGACGCGCTATCTCGCTGGCAGGTGGGGACGAAGCTCGAAGGGCCCGCCTGGCAGCGTCCTACTAAAGCGGTTCGATCCCCTCCGCCCCCTCCTTTTCTCTACAACAACAACTACTAGTTCCCCACCCCCGCCTCCGTCGGCACCTCCCCCAAATCGAAGCGAGTCTCAGGCCTAAAACCCTAGGTAAGCCCCCGGCACAGCCCCGCCTCGCCGCCGCACCGGATCTCGCCGCCGTCGCCGTCGCCGACGCCGACGCCATGGACATGGCAGCGATGAACGACCCGGAGAGGCTCTTCTTCTTCGACCTCGCCTGCAAGACCGCCAAGTCCACCTACGACGAGAACCCACTCGACGCCGACGTAGCGCCTCCCCCCGACCTCCTCCTGCTCCGCTCCGGCGGTTTGTTCCGAGGGGAACGCGGCTGCGGCGACCCCGTCTGATTTGGTTTGATCTGATCTGACGTTTGTTTTGTGCTTCGCAGAACCTGACGCGATGGGGCGGCGCGCTGCTGGAGCTGTCGCAGATGCATAACGGCCCCGAGAGCCTCAAGTGCCTCGAAGGTACGCTGCGCTTGATTGTGTCTATTCTTCGGTGAATTTGGATTGCTTCCGTGTGGAGATTCGTTGGCTTCGATTGCTTCCCACTAGAGAAGTTCCAACTTGGAGTAGATCCTACCTAACAATTGGGCCTTGGCTTTTAGTTTGCTTTGCTAGCATTGTTATAAATGTTATATTGTGTTTAACGTAGTTGTGATTTTATTCCCACTAGTTTTTATTTATATCATGTGCCAGTTAGTTGTATCGAAGGTATACTTGAGAAATAAGTTACTCTGATTTGTTGGGAAATAGGAGATCATTATGGATGGTGGTGTGCTGAACACTGCAGTGTTGGGTTGGTACAATATTCTCAACCACAGAACAGACATTAATACAGTTGGTAGTGCTAGTGAACAACTGAACATATGTGCATTAGGCGTTTGGGGTGTGTTAGCAGCTTGTTTTACCTTTAATGGTTAGATGAGTGCTTGTAGCATGCTTGATTTGTGTGTGGTTTTGTTCCCAGCATGTACAGAACCTGTAGTTGCATTTGTTGTATGATGGAATTTATGCTGCCAAGCACAATGACCTTCCAAAATAATCTGGCAGAGATTGATTGTAGAACTTCAGAGTGGTTGTTTTCATGTACTACTTGCTTGCTTTATTTTGTTATATCATATAGTGCGGTGTTCTGAATTCATCCTGAAAGTAGGATTACATGCATGCCTGTTTAGTTGGAGTGATAATATGCACTTATCTTTCAGAGTTTGCATATAATCACAAAGCTTGTGCGTGAGTGAGCGTTTTATGGTCACCAGTTTCTATTTATACCAAGAAGTTAGGTATACTTGAGAAATAGGTTACTCTGATTTGTGTTGTGGAAGGGGAGCCTTGACGCAGTGATAAAGCTGTTGCCTTGTGACCATGAGGTCACGGGTTCGAGTCCTGGAAACAGCCTCTTGCAGAAATGTAGGGAAAGGCTGCGTACTATAGGCCCAAAGTGGCCCTTGCCCGGATCCTGCGCAAGTGGGAGCTACATGCACCGGGCTGCCCTTTTATGGTGTGCTGAACACTGCAGTATTGGGTTTGTTGGTACGATGTTACCAACCACAGAACAGACACTGAGACAGTAGTGCTAGTGAACATATGCGCATTAGGTGTTTGGAATGTGTTAATAGCTTGTTTGACCTTCTTTAAGATGATTGCTTGTAGCATGCTTAATTGTCTGCAGTTTTGTTCCCAGCATGTATGGAACCTGCAGTTGCATTTGTTGCATGATGGAATGTGTGATGTTCTTTCTAACATATATATGGAGCCTGTAGTTGCATTCGTTATGTTCGTTGATCAGATTGATGGTGATGGTGGTGTTTGTATATTTAGAATAACAGGCAGATTTATGGGGTCTTATCAAGTTATTTATGGGTGTGAGCAGCTTGACTGTTGTACTGTTTCTTTTTGCAGTTGTATTTCCTGTGTAGTAAAAAAAAGGGCGCCTAGACCTGCAATGAAATGTGCCTAGGTGCTAGGCGATAGCAGAACGCCTAGCTCTTAATCATGCTAAGCATGTCATTAGGCGAGATAGGCACTAGGCAGTGGCAAAGTCCACTATTAGTGCCTAGCGTTTTCTCCTTGGTGTTCAACGAAGCAGCACTTTGATTTATGAACACTTTTTGAGGTGGTTTGCTGGTGGACCTATGCATTAGATTCATTTCAAGAATTAACCACATGTCTGATATTAGAGTGGTTACTGAATTCGATTTATACTGCATTGCAAAACCAGGCTGAGACTATGCTGCCAAACCCAATGACCTTTCAATAATCTGGTAGAGATTAATTATATAACTTCAGTATGATTGTTTTCATGTACTA
Source organism: Triticum aestivum (assembly GCF_018294505.1). NCBI lineage: Eukaryota > Viridiplantae > Streptophyta > Magnoliopsida > Poales > Poaceae > Triticum > Triticum aestivum. The sequence continues at coordinate 725,482,663 of NC_057801.1, forward strand.
TTTGCTTGCTTTATTTTATTATCATAGCGCTGTGTTCTAAATTCATCCTTAAAGTAGGATCACGTATTCACGTGCATGCTTATTTAGTCGGAGTGATAATAGGTACTACTCACACTAGTGTAGTGTCAAAAACGCTCTTATATTATGGGACGGAGGGAGTAATACTTTGGAGTTAGCATACAATTATATAGCTTGTGCGTGAGTGAGTGTTTTGTGTACATTAACTAAATTAACTGTACTCCTTTTGTGTATTAAGTTTATGATTGGGGTCAAAAGTGGGGTATCTGGCTGATCTGGTTTTATTTCTTATAGATGCGGAGTCTAAGCTGGATGAAGCACTGAGAATTGATCCCAACAAGGCTGATGCACTCTGGTGCTTGGGGAATGCCTTGACCTCTCGTGGATTCTTCACTTCGGAAACCGTCCAGGCTAATGAATGCTTTGAAAAAGCAACTGGTTGTTTCCAGAGGGCTGTTGATGTGGTATGTTTTGTCTGCTTCAGTTGTTTGCATGTTCCATGCTGGAGACTGATCCCTGGGCCTGAGATCATATGCTTTAAGTGCAATATACACTCAGCTCCATAAACCAGCCTCTGGAACTGTTTCTTTTAATAAGTTTCTAAGCATATTTAGCTGGAGATTGAGATACGTGCATGTTTCTTGTAGGAACCAGCAAATGAGTTGTACAGGAAGTCATTGGATTTGTCATCAAAGGTACGCTTTGTTCTACCGGCATGTTTGGCTATATCTTTGCTCAGTTATTATGATACCATTATACCATGTCATTCAACTATTCGAGTTGTTTTGGTGCAAGTTTTTGAATCTTCTCCAGGTTCCTTGTTTTATTCGATGCTGTCAACATAATTTAAAAGCTGACAGCACCCCATGCCTATGATAGAGAACTTCTAATAGGTCTTACTCAGATTGGCTCACTAGCAATGCAAGAACTTCTAAGTTATAGGGGAAATTTGAATCCCCGAACTACCCTGTATCTGTAGTATCTTTGTATCTAAATTTACTCTGAACCTTTTATTGGTAGCATATTTGAGTATGCCTGCATATCACTTTGTATTGCCTTTCTGTATAACATTTGTGTGCAATCACCCTCAGGCACCTGAACTGCATATGGAGATCCATAGGCAAATCGCATCTCAAGCCTCACAAGGAGCACCCTCGTCCTCAAATGCAAGGGTATTTTGTTTAACATTGCTCGGCTTACCACTTCTTTGCTTATTACATTTTCTGCCCTTGACATTTGTAAGGAGTCCCTATTTCTTTTTACTGTACATATTTTTGGTTCTGCTCATCTCATTTCCTGTCAGAGTACCCAGAAATCTGCTTTTGAATTGCTCGTACATGTGGATCCTTAAGACATCCTTCTCTCATTGTACTAGTCAATCCAGTAGTGTTAACAAGAGTGAAGATAAATTGTTTCAGTAAGCAGGGCAGTGGATGGCTAAATATATCAGTTATTTTAATCCTTCACACATTTGTCTTATACCCATCCTATTGCTGTCTCTTCTTTTAGTAAAGAGGCAGTGTTAAAACAAATTGTTTCAGTAAACAGGCAGTGGATGACTCAATATTTTTTGATGTAATATTTGTATTTCCCCCTAGCATTTCTAACAAAATATATAGCCCTGTTTTTTTCTTCCATTAATGTGGTACATGCTATGTATGTCTATTCGGCCAGCCATATGACCTCTTGAGTATATTTCCCCCACATACCTCTGGCCTTGATTTTTGACATTATGTCCACATGCCGCATACTCTACTCTGTTCCTCGCTGTACCTAATACGAGAATATATTGTGGTTTGCAGCAATCAAGGAAAAAGAAGAAGGACAATGACTTCTGGTATGATCTGGCTGGATGGGGGATTCTTCTCGTTGGCATCGGTGTTTGGATAGGAGTGGCCAACAGTCAAGCCAAGGAGGCACAGCCACCTCACATGTCACAGCCTAACATGTGATTCAAGACGAGACTTGGAAAAAAGGAAACCTGCAAATGGCATGCCTATGTTAGGACTTAGCAAAAGTTATGGAGAGGAAATGGTGTTTCCATGTTGCGGTTTTTTGTGGAATTTTTCGACATGCGGCGGTCTTGACGAGGTTTGTCTTGTCAAAGGACTTGGGCGCTGGCTTCTTACGTGCTTCTCTTATTATTAGCAGGAACCATTACTGTGTTTTTGTATGCTCTTTTCACATGTCTACATAATATTGGGTACTTTGGATGTGCCTTTGTGCGGCATATACTGCTTTCCGTGAGCATTCTTTTTGTTTGCCAATAATTGTAAACGACGTTTGGCGTGCTCATCTCACACTCTTGAATCTGCTTTGCCTTTTTGTTGTTGCTGCATTTTTCAACATTAAAATCCGTGCCATCATGTTATCTGTTTGTTTCGTAGTTGGTTTGAGCCCGACGGGGCAGAGAGGCAACCCTGACATCTCACGTGCGCACGGAACGCATGGCTTGTTACGTAGACGTGAGCCGCGCAACCAGATCACTGCCAGCGGGGGCGCGTTCTTGTAACGTGTAGCGACGGGCTGCCCCTGCACCATCACCACCTGTAGTGACCGAACTGTTGGTGTCCGGGTCTCCGGCCGGGGGGCTGCATGCCTCCCCGGCCGGGGGTTACCGTGTCCGTCCGTCCGGCCGTGTGGGGGCTCTTGAGAGATTTGGGCTTGAATTGATTGCTGCATGTTACTAGCAAGTAATGATCTCCATGTACTGCCTGTACCCCGTTCCTGGCAAATCAAGAAAAGCACTCTCGCCCCTACCCATCATGGGCACTGCTATGGAGATCATGGTTCCTTTTTCTCGAGCCAGCCCAATCAGGAGGGTTGACAGCGGTACTAGTAACTGCAGGTATCTATCTCCTCTCCCGTCGTTCTTTTTCTCCAGCCAGCCCAATCAGGAGGGTTGACAGCGGTACTAGTAACTTCAGGTACCTGTCTCCTCTCCCATTGCCACTTTTCCTTAACTTAAGCGCGATTTGAGCCTACATGCAAAAGTTTTTTGGATCGGACCCTTTTTCTACCCCATTTTATTTGGCGGTAGGGTAGCACATAGGACTTACTTACACCGTCACACCCGTTCGGTGTGAAAAAGACCCTACTGCCATAGTCTTTGGTGATAGTGACATGCATGTAATTATAATAAGGGCACACATGCAATAAAAGATTCATTTTTGCGGAAAAGACCCTATCGCCATAGCCTCTGGCGGTAGGGTAACACATCGTACTGCCACAGACTATGCTGGTAGGGTCTTTTTTGCAAAAAAATGGAGATGACGGAGCAGGTAAGTCCTACCGCCAAAGGCCTTGGCAGTACGTTGAGTTACCCTACCGCCAAAGGCAATGGCGGTAGAAAAAGGGTCAGATCCGAAAAACTTCTGCATATAGGGTCAGATTGTGCTAAACTAACAAAAAGGGTCAAAACAGTGAATTTGGCCACGACAGGATGCACAACCGCAAACTGACTCAGTGCAAAATAAAGATCAAAGCTAAAGGAGAGGCGATAAATGGAGCTTTTCGTCGGAGTGATGCTGTGTGACTCGCATGGCGACACACTTGCGTCTTCGTCACGGTGCAGATGCCAGAGTTTCCCCTTCCCGAAAAAAATATGATGAAATGAAAATCTCTTTCTCGATCTTCAAAGACTTGATATCTAGCGCCGTCGGCGCGAGTGCACAATTTTTTCTTGAAGGCCTTGCTTTAGAAGATTGGGTCTAAGTGGGTTATCGATCTTTGTAAATGGTTCTGCCATTGTCGACTGCTATGTACTCTGGTTGAGTAATTTTATGTCATGGATTTGCTGGAGATCTTCCATAATAAATCCGTGGAAATTTATGTCGTAGGATGCAGGTTTTAACCTTTTCTTAAGAAAAAATTGTGCATCGATCCCAGACGTCCAAACCGCGCTAGATCGAAGGGCCAAAGAGGACCCATTGCATATTTAGGAATTAGACGGTTAACTAAGCTAAGATGGTAGCAGGCCTCTCCTAGCTAGGGCATGGTAGGACCTTACTCAAGCCATGGTTATGATGTTTCCTTGGATAATGGACATCCTAGGACATAAGTTGATCCTCTTTGTCGTTCCATGACATATGGGCTTGAATTGATTGTTACATGTTACTACAAGTATCTAATGATCCTGGTGTACCCCATTCTTGGAAATCAAGAAAAGCCCTTCCCTCTCTATCCGCTCGCCCGTCCATCATGGTCACTACTTTGGAGATCATGATTCCTTTTTCTCAAGCCTACCCAATCACGAGGGTTGACAATGGTGGTAGTAACTGTAGGTACCTTGTCTCCTCTCCTAGGATGGGATGCACAACCGCAACCTGACTCAAGCAAAGAAAGGTAAAAGCTAAAGGAGAGGAGATAAATGGAGCTTTTCGATCTTTTCGTCAGAGTCATGCCATGCACTTGCGTCATCCTCAGGGAGAAGACATTTCATTTGTTTCTGTGCCGTTGTACTAGCTTTGAGCAGTCAGTTAGACTGGGCATAGGGAAATAAAATGGCTATGCGCATCACTTGATGTAAAGGCCGGGGCTTTCCCTTTTTCGAGAAAAATAAAATGAAAATCGATGTCCCGATCTGCAGAGACTGGATACCTAGCGACGTCGGTGTGAGCGCACACTTTTTCCTTGAAGGCGTTGCCTTAGAAGATTGGGACTTAGTGGTAGGTGTTATCAACCGCATCTTTATAAATGGTTCCGCCATTACTGACTACCATGTACTCTGATTGTAGGTTTATGTCATGGATTTGCTAGAGATATTCCGTAATAAATTTGTGGAAATTTATATCCTAGGATGAGGTTTTACCCTTTCTTTAAAAAGCTTGTGCATCGATTCAAGCCGCCCAAACCGCACTAGATCAAATGACCAAAGATGACCAATTACATATATGAGCGTAAGGCAGTTAACTAAGCTAAGCAGATGGTAGCAGGCCTCTTCTAGCTAGGATTTAACTCATGGCATGATCCACCGATAGGATGTTTCCTTCGAGAATAGGCATCCATATAATAGGGTGTGCTCCCCTAGGACCCAGCTCATGTCACTCATGGTGGTGCATGTAGGAAGGCCGGACAAAATTGGCTTAAAAGATGGGAGAGGTGTAGCAGCTGTTGAGGGTTCTGCCAGTGCCGAATTCTTCTAATGTGTAGCTATGGGCTGGCTTCGCAGCATCATGCATCAGTTATCACCACGATGTTGGCGCAGTAGGGCGCGACGCGTGCGGTCTCCTACCGAGGAGCTCGTAAATTGTTGGGAATATGCCCTAGAGGCAATAATGAAATATTATTATGTTATTTTCATGTTCATAACTAAGTTTATATTTCTGTGCTATAATTGCAATGGTTCTTGAATGTGAGATTTAGAGGAAAACTCAGCCGCATGTGTGTAAACATAAACATAAAATTGATCACTAGTCTCGCCTCTAAGACTAGCTCGTATATTGCAAATGATCCTGTTGTTGCGACCATGGGCATTGTTAAACTAACAAGGGTGCCAGTAATAATGAAAGCGCATTGTTGGTGGAACAATGGTTTTGAAATTTATGATATAGTGCGAGATTCCATCGTAACTAAATCATCGATATTACCATATTATGACTTACGACTTACTTACATCCTTAGATCATGAGAATAAGGTAGGACTTCGTACCCGATGGTCACGTTGGGGTTGCCAAACGTTTTTCGTAAGGGTTTTTTACATCCGTGCCCCTGGTTCCTTATCTCTACTCATTCATCCCCGCGCTCTTAACTTTTGCTCAATTTTCCCCACTCCCTTGCCAGAAACCCTCATAACTGGGCACAACAGACGTTGCCGTCGGGTCAAAGGCTTGACCGTTAACTCTGACTAGTGGGGCCACGCTGGACTGTGTCGTCCGTTCGACCTGACAAGTGGGGCCGCGTTGGGTGGTGTCGATGTTTGATCATTGGGCCGTGGTTTCGTTGGGCCGTCCCTTACATTAAACATCTGCGCGCGCTGCCATGACAGAAGCCTGCTATGCATGCACCCAACAAAGCCTGCCTGCATGCGTCGATCGAGCCTGCATGCGCCGATGCCACAATCCCACGACGCGCCGACCGAGCCTGCATGCGCCGATGCGTCCGGCACGATGCACTGACCGAGCAGCTTTCTTGCACGCCAGCCGCCACGGATGTAGCGACGGTCACTGCCGTTGGTTCCTCTCTTCTAGCTAGGTGGCTACATATTTGTGGCTTGTGTAAAAAAAGAGCCACTCCCTTGCTTAGTTGTACTCATTCATCCCTACTAACAAAGCTTGCTTGCATGCACTAGGTTGTTACTAACAAGGGAACCCTACTAACAAGCCGAGCTCTCTAAGAAAATAATCAACAAATATGTAGTCCCAATATAGGGCCAGCAAGCCCATAGCACGATCACATATCTCAAACTAGGAAGAACTTAATAATAGAATAGATAGAAAACTTAATAATATAAATTAAGAAAAGGGCCAACAAGCCCGTAGCAACTCCAACATAATTCAATTACAACTTAACATAACATAGACTAAAAAAAGATAGAGGGTTTAGAACCCTAGCCGCCGCCTTCTCCACCTCGCTCCTCCTCTAGGCACCCTTTTCACTGCTCCTCTGGGGCGTTGTCGATGGGGTACGGAAGAGTGTGCATGCGCGTCACGGTGGGGAAGATGTTGTTGTACTCTGTGAACCTGTTGTGGGTGGTGAAAGCGATGAACTCGGAGCCACACCAAAACACCCGGCCGAGGAGGTAGAAGGCGTCGAACGTGTTGGTGAAGTGGGAAAGGAGAGCAACCACCACTACAAAAAAATACACTTCCGTGATGATACGTGTTTGTCACAGTAGGTCGCATTTTCTGTCATGCATGTACATCCATGACGATTTTATGACAGAATCAAGATAGTCATACCTGTGCTGTCGTAGAAGTGTCCCATGACATTACCAAAATTATCATCACGGAAGTGTCCACTTCCATGACGATAAATCACGCGTCACAGAAGTGCTTTCGTCAAGGGTGACCGACACGTGGCATCCACTGTAACGGAACGCAGTTAAGCTATCGGGTCGGGTTTTGGATCCGATAACCCGTTAGCAGCCCCGACCAATGGGGATTTTCCACGTGTAAAATCATCATTGGCTGGACGAAACACGTGTCGGCTCATCGCTGGGACAAATGTCATCCACTCATTGGACAGAAGGCGCCTATGATACGTCGACACGTGGCATGACCCAACAAAGGCCCATTCCTGTGAAAAGGCCAGCCCGTTTGACTTGGTCAAAAGGTGGCGGGCCGGCCCATGGAGCCTGTTAACGGCCTGTTCGCATATAGCCCATTTACAGCCCGCTAACCCAAGGCCCGTTACGCCCTATCCGAATTAGGCCCAGTAGCGTCATCTGTGCCATCCAATATGATTCCAGCCCGTTTTCACTTCTGGCCCATGTATGGCCCATGACGTCTTTCGGCCCATATGAGGCCCTATGTTACTCTTGGCCTATTAACGGCCCGTGGTGAAACTGGTCCATAATGAATAGTGTATCACTTTACACCCATTAACGGCCCGTGGTGAAGCTGGCCCATAATGAACAGTGTATCACTTTACACCCATTAACGGCCCGTGGTGAAACTGGCCCGTAAAGAACAGTATATCACTTTATACCCATTAACGGCCCGTTATTTCGTTGGGCCGTTTCTAGCCCATGTTATCTTTCGGCCTTCTCAGAGCCCATTTATTCTTGGGCTCATTTCTAGCATTCGTTTACTTACGGCCCGTTACTGTCATTTTCTGCTTGTGGGCCAAATTCAGCCTGTGGTTACAGTCGACCCGTTTGTGGTCCGTTAATACGTTGGGCCATTTTCATAGCGTCATCAAATACGGCCTATTAACGATGGCCCATTATGGTCGGCCCATGAATGAATGATTCCAACTCTAGCCCGTTTATGGTCATAATGCGGTCTGTTTGGCCCATGTTTGGCCAATCGATCATACGACCCGTATAAGGCCCATTGATGATACGACCCGTAGAAGGCCCATTGTTTCTACGGCCCGTAGAAGGCCCATTGTTTCTACGGCCCGTAGAAGGCCCACTGTTTCTACGGCCCGTAGGAGGCCCAGTGTCACTATAGTAAATATTAGCCCATGGTTATTGTGGCCTAGTTTTAAAAAATAGGTTATTGCAGCCACTAGCAAACCGCGGAAAAAGAACTGCACTGACTACAAGCAAACAAATAAACAAGACAACAAGGAAATAAATAAGCAAGCAACTTACGCTAGGCTATCACGGCTATTACACATATTACATCCACTGGGTATCAAAGTTCGCCACCAGTGCAAATATAGGGAACACAACAACATATAAACGCCGCAGCAAAACAAGTCCAGAACCGAAACCACTTCAGAAGAGCTCAAGAAACAATATCCTGGGTACCCATAATGCTGGCAAGATGCTTAGCAAGCTTATTAACTTTCTCTTGTTTGGCGCTTAAGTCCTCCAACACTTGCTGTTGCACCAGAAAGTATGCATCTGAATTCTGCAGGGACTTCCTCAGTCCTTCGGCTTCCTATCGCATATCATCTGATCAATGTCTTTCAACTTGAAGTTGAGACTCAAGAAGCCGAACTGATTCAGGCAACGAGTTTGAAGAGCTAGTGCCAGCAGTGGTAGCCAGTAACTCGAACACTACATCAAGATAGGACTTTGGGGTTGTCTCAGTGTCTTCAATATAGTTTTTATCAGCTTTCTTGGAGACCAACAACGATGTCTCACTATCTTGAACCTTATCTGCATTACCTCCTTTACCATTGCATAACGGGGTACTCTTCTCCAGTATTTTATCCGTGTTCTAAAAGAGAAACAAACAAACACATCTCAGGTTTACAATGTAGTATATGAAACTCATTTTGCTAAACTAGTTCAGTAGTAAGGTGGATAGGATAACAGGATGAAACAAACATATATCTATGTAGTATGGTCACTATATGGTCTATATCATTCTAGTTTATGTTGCCAAATCAAGATAGATACAGTTCGGACCATATCTATTTAAGACAAAGCAGCATAGACAGAATGTAAGTGTGGGAAACTACACATCAATAACAACACTTGTAATGTACATGGCATGAGAACATAACTATTTATTCAATTGAAACTGAAATCAACATAGAGCAAGTTACAACAGCAAACAACCAAACACGTTGAAGAAACAGGTTTAAAACATACCTGTTGCACCATTGGAGTTTCAATTGCATCCTTCAAATTTGAAATTAGTTGGTATCAGTAAATACAGTGATGCAAGAGCAAAGTAGTATGAACCATAGCTACAGAACCTGACCTGAGGACAATTCTTCTTCTGCTTTAAGCGTTGACTTCGGGTTCGGAGTGGTGGTCCTCGTGATTTGGGCACTGCAGTTGCCTTACTAACTGCTCGTGTTTGGGTGCTCTGTGGTGGAGACGGTGCTGTGTCAACGGGAACTGGGTGTCTATCTGCTGGGGTTGGGGTTAGAAGGGGTGTAGCTGATTCTCTGTCCAATTGGGTAAGGGTACAATCTGCATGAGTGTGGGTTATGTGTGGTGGGGCTGGTTCTTGGGCAAGTACAACCGTGGTTCTATTTGCATCGACAGGTAGCACGATCTTTTCTGAAGACTGTGTTTTTACTCCCACAGATACTGCCATCACTCCCTCCAATTGAAATGGCTGATAAACAAGAGAAGTAATTGAATGTACAGACATTGTAAGATAGACAGGTGCAATGGATAGTAGGGAAGAAAACATGGCATGAAATAATTCACATTTATGTTGTCTAAGCAAACAGAATAGTAGGACATAATTTCACATATATGATGGCTAATTAAATAGGATAGCATGACACAATTTCACATGTATGATGGCTAACTAAACAGGATAGAATGACATACTTCAAAATATGATGACTATGTAAACAGGATGACATGATATAACTATACGATGTGTCTATTAAAGTGGTTGGCATGCCATAAATCACAAACATGCCGTCGATGGAAACATGATGGCATGATATAATTCACGGATAAGATGACATAATTTAAAATATGATGACTATGTAAATAGGATGAGATGATATAACTATATTATGTCTTTAGAAAATGGGTTGGCATGCCATAATTCAGATACATGCTGTCTATGTAAACATCATGGCATGATATAATTCAAATATATGTTTTATATACTAAGGAAGTGAACAGAGGGCAATCGCATATATGATGTGTCAACTAAGGAGATGGCATTCAATATTGTGTATATGATGTAAAAACTAAGCATTGCAATACAACATATGCATTACATGAGTAATATAACCTTGCCAAGTTTGAGCATACACCTCAAGGGGATAATAGGACTGGTCATCTGCCTCTGAATCCTCCTCTGAAGAGATATCTGTAACCATCAAGATATCTGCTTCAGCAGGTAGCATTGTCTTCTCTGAAGACTTGTTTTCACTCCAGATTTCTCCATCACCAATTCAAATGGCTGATGCACAGGAAGAGCAGCTGAATATACAAACATTGTCGACAAAAGCAATGAGAAATACAAAAAAAGGACGGCATGACATAATTCACATATATGACGCTTTCCTAAACAACATGGCATTGCATAATTCACATACATAATGCCTTGCAACAAGATAACATTGCATAATTCACATATATAATGTCTTTCAACAAGATGCCATTGCATAATTCACATATATGGTAATTAGACACTAAACAGGTGTCATTCACACAAAGCATGTCTAAACTAAGCAAATGACATAGCAATGCAAGATACCATACGCATGATATGAGCAACATAACCCTGCCAAGTTAGGGCATGCACCTCGGGGGGGGGGGGGATATGACTGGTCATCTGTCTCTGAATCCTCCTCTGAGGAGCTATCGGTAACCAACAAGACATGCGCTTCGTCAGATAGCATTGTCTGCTCTGAAGAACTTATTTCCACTCCAGATTTTTCCATGACCGTGTCGAATGGCTGATGCACAGGAAGAGTAATTGAATGTACTAAAATTGTTGACAAATTTAACACGTAATAAAAAAATGATGGCATGATATAACTCACATATAAGATGACTAGATAACAAGGGTGGCATTGCAAAATTCACATATATGATGCCTGGCTAAACAAGATGGCATTGCATGATTCACATATACGATAAAGAAACTAAACAGATGTCATTGACACAAAGCATGTCTAAACTAAGCAGATGACATCTTTAATGTATACAGTAAGCAATGCAAGGCACCATATGCATGATATTACCAACATCAGCATGCCAAGTTAGAGCGAAGACCTCATGGGGTAGATAGGAGTGGTCTTCTCCTTCTGAATCCCCCTCAGAACAGTTATCTTCCTCTTGATTACGATCCGAAATGGGTGGAGGGGGGCTGCCTTTGCGCCCACCATGGAACGACGTCTGCATGAAATTTTATTGCCACGCAAGGCTCGCTCTTTTGCTCTACATGATCAGTTCCATTGTGTAAAATAACTGGCATGCATAGGAATAGAACATAGTGAGATTATGTAAGGAGTGCATGCACAAATCCAGAGTGATGGTAGCAAACTGTGGATAGACCCGAAACCAATGATAGCAGGTAGATAATAGCTTTAGTTAAAAAATACAGATAATGGCTCCTTTAATGTTTGTTTGCGCCCAACATGAAACTCATAGTAGACACCGGAGATTAACCAGATAGTAGACAGATAGTACTAATTGCTGCCCCAATATGTACCCCACAACCATTTAAAAACTCAAGTTTCAGCATTAGTTTGGACCTGACTCGGAGTCTAATAGGTGAACACGATGATAATGTAGCATGTCATCATATTAAGCGACGCAAAACGTAAGCAGACACGGAAGAGTGCGACCTCTCTTGCGGACCCGTGTAGTTCTCAAGGTCATCTGCTCAGTTGATGATGGTAATGCAGTTGTCGTGGCTGCCGGCGGTGGGATAGAAGATCTGAGGCGGCGAAAGACAGTCTGGAGAGCGGATCCCTGCTGTGGCGAATCCTTCCGTCATTGGAGCAGCTGAGCTGGGGTGGAACACAACGCCGCAGGAGCAGGACAAACCACACAAGGTTTTCTTTGACACATAACTGTAACAGAAGTAATTGAGTAAGGGCTTGTTTGAATTTGAGGATTCTAACAATGCAGGGATAGGAAATAGACATGAATAGGATAGGAATGCACGTGCAAAACGGAGAATTTAAAAACACAAGATTTCTGCCAATCTGGGTGTTTAATTCACAACAATTAGAAGATCACATGATGCAAAAAAGCATGGTGAGATTAAGTCAAACCACAAGAAAATGTACGGTTATAATGCTATTATGCTACTATCTCTTAGTCTTGTGCTTGATGAATAGGAATATGAAAAGGAGGAGAAGTGGAAATTAGAATTCCTACGATTTTTCTTTCAAGGAGACACTAAAGGAACGAATCCTACAGTTTTCCTTTGCTCCATTCCTTTGCACCAAATTCATGAAAAGTAGTACCATAGGAAACTTTCCAATTCCAATGTTTTTCATTCACTTTTCCTTTCAAGCACTGGCGATTCTAGTAGGCAGGCTTGAGCAAGGAAAATCCTACACTAAAAAAATGTTTTTGTGCTACTTGTATTACTTTGGACCCAGGCCACTGTCATACTAGCTCAACTCCCACGCCCATCGACAAATGCACAGCTCAAACGCGCAGAGATAAATAATGATGGCGTTCAAGAGAGTCCATCACGGATAGCTAAGTTGCCTGGTACCTCGCTGCTTGTCATATAGTAGGATAAAATAATCGTATTTCCCGTTACTATGAGTGCTCAGTGGACAATATATATTACATGTAGAGAAAAAAGAGATGCAACAAGTGTACAACCTCTTTGGCGAAGCCATGTCGATCTCAGCGTGATTGGGTTGGTCGGTGAGGATGCTTCGGCTGGCTTTACTGTCGGAGGATGGGAAGAAGATCTTAGGCGTCTGGAGATGGAGCCCGAGGTACTGCTTCGCTGTGATGGAGGGTTTCGTTGTTGGAGCAGCTCCGGTGAGTTGTACGACGCCGAGGCTGAAGCAGGACAAGAGAGACAACGGACAACATTAACCTGAGTGGAATTCTAATAGCATCTCCAATACATGACGTAAAATACATAACCACAAAGTGCTAGATGTAAAATACATCAGTCGCTCATCTCTAAACTTAACTGTCGAAACTGAATTTAACTGTCGAAACTGAACTTAACTGTCGAAACTAAACTTAACTGTCGAAAATGAATTTTGCTATCGAAACTGAATTTTGCTGTCAAAACTGAACGCAATATCAAGGTGAGGCTACACGTTGGTCGACTGACTTTTTCATCTCTAGTCAGTCGATTTTGCAGCCGTTGGATACGAAATCAAGGGCCTGCGGTTCATCTTCAACCTCCACCCCCCTGAGCCGCCAGCCACCACTGGCCAAACAACAGCCCCCCGCCGCCCGCGGCCGGCGGTACGCCGCCCCGCCCGCCCCGAAAACACTCACCGCCGGTCCGCCGCCGCCCCGGCCATCCCTCCAGGCCCCCCTGTGCCGAGCTTTTTCTCCGGCGATCCCCACACCACCGCCCCGCCAATGCCCCGCCACCGCCCGCGACCACCGCCCCCACCCTGAAACCTAAGATAGATAGTGGGGTATGTTGGGGAACGTAGTAATTTCAAAAAATTTCCTACGCACACGCAAGATCATGGTGATGCATAGCAACGAGAGGGGAGAGTGTGTCCACGTACCCTCGTAGACCGAAAGCGGAAGCGTTATAACAACGCGGTTGATGTAGTCGTACGTCTTCACGATCCGACCGATCCAAGTACCGAACGTACGGCACCTCCGAGTTCAGCACACATTCAGCTCGATGACGATCCCCGGACTCCGATCCAGTAGGGTGTCGGGGAAGAGTTCCGTCAGCACGACGACGTGGTGATGGTGATGATGTTCTACTGACGCAGGGCTTCGCCTAAGCACCACTATGATATGACCGAGGTGGAATATGGTGGAAGGGGGCACCGCACACGGCTAAGGAACAATCACGAAGATCAACTTGTGTGTTATGAGGTGCCCCCCGCCCCCGTATAAAAAGGAGGGAGGGGGAGGTGCGGCCGGCTCCTAGGGGTGCGCCTGGAGGAGTCCTACTCCCACCGGGAGTAGGACTCCCCCCTCTTGCCTTGTTGGAGAAGGAAGGGGGAAGGGGGAAAGAGGAAAGGGGGGCGCCCCCTCCTTCCTTGTCCTATTCGGACTAGGGAGGGAGGGGGCGCGCGGCCTGCCCTGGCCGGCCCTCCTCTTCTCCCTTAGGGCCCATGTAGGCCCATTAACCCCCCGGGGGGGGGGGGGTCCGGTAACCCCCTCGTATTCCGATACAATCCCGATTTCACCCGGAACGATTCCGATATCCAAATATAGGCTTCCAATATATCAATCTTTATGTCTCGACCATTTCGAGACTCCTCGTCATGTCCGTGATCACATCCGGGACTCCGAACAACCTTAGGTACATCAAAAACTATAAACTCATAATATAACTGTCATCGTAACGTTAAGCGTGCGGACCCTACGGGTTCGAGAACTATGTAGACATGACCTAGAACAGTTTCCGGTCAATAACCAATAGCGGAACCCGGATGCTCATATTGGCTCCTACATATTCGATGAAGATCTCTATCGGTCAAACTGCATAACAACATACGTTGTTCGCTTTGTCATCGGTATGTTACTTGCTCGAGATTCGATCGTCAGTATCCAATACCTAGTGCAATCTCGTTACCGGAAGTCTCTTTACTCGTTACGTAATGCATCATTCCATAACTAACTCATTAGCTACATTGCTTGCAAGGCTTATAGTGATGTGCATTACCGAGAGGGCCCACAGATACCTCTCCGACAATCGGAGTGACAAAACCTAATCTCGAAATACGCCAACTCAACATGTACCTTTGGAGACACCTGTAGAGCTCCTTTATAATCACCCAGTTACGTTGTGACGTTTGGTAGCACACAAAGTGTTCCTCCGGTAAACGGGAGTTGCATAATCTCATAGTTACAGGATCTTTGTATAAGTCATGAAGAAAGCAATAGTAACATACTAAACGATCAAGTGCTAAGCTAACGGAATGGGTCAAGTCAATCACATCATTCTCCTAATGATGTGATCCCATCAATCAAATGACAACACATGTCTATGGTTAGGAAACATGACCATCTTCGATTAATGAGCTAGTCAAGTAGAGGCATACTAGTGACATTAAGTTTGTCTATGTATTCACACATGTATCATGTTTCCGGTTAATACAATTATAGCATGAATAATAAACATTTATCATGGTATGTGGAAATAAATAATAACTTTATTATTTCCTCTAGGGCATATTTCCTTCAGTCTCCCACTTGCACTAGAGTCAATAATCTAGATTACACAGTAATGATTCTAACACCCATGGAGTCTTGGTGCTGATCATGTTTTGCTCGTGGAAGAGGCTTAGTCAACGGGTCTGCAACATTCAGATCCGTATGTATCTTGCAAATCTCTATGTCTCCCACCTGGACTTGGTCCCGGATGGAATTGAAGCGTCTTTTGATATGCTTGGTCCTCTTGTGAAATCTGGATTCCTTTGCCAAGGCAATTGCACCAGTATTGTCACAAAAGATCTTCCTTGGTCCCGATGCACTAGGTATGACACCTAGATCAGAAATGAACTCCTTCATCCAGACTCCTTCATTTGCTGCTTCCGAAGCATCTATGTACTCCGCTTTGCATGTAGATCCCGCCACGACGCTTTGTTTAGAACTGCACCAACTGACAACTCCACCGTTCAATATAAACACGTATCCAGTTTGCGATTTAGAATCGTCCGGATCAGTGTCAAAGCTTGCATCGACGTAACCATTTACGACTAGCTCTTTGTCACCTCCATAAATGAGAAACATATCCTTAGTCCTTTTCAGGTATTTCAGGATATTCTTGACCGCTGTCTAGTGATCCACTCATGGATTACTTTGGTACCTCCCTGCTAAACTTATTGCTAAGCATACATCAGGTCTGGTACACAACATTGCATACATGATAGAGCCTATGGCTGAAGCATAGGGAACATCTTTCATTTTCTCTCTATCTTCTGCTGTGGCCGGGCATTGAGTCTGACTCAACTTCACACCTTGTAATACAGGCAAGAACCCTTTCTTTGCCTGATCCATTTTGAACTTTTTCAAAACTTTATCAAGGTATGTGCTTTGCGAAAGTCCAATTAAGCCTTTTGATCTATCTCTATAGATCTTGATGCCCAATATGTAAGCATCTTCACCAAGGTCTTTCATTGAAAAACTTTTATTCAAGTATCCCTTTATGCTATCCAGAAATTCTATATCATTTCCAATTAACAATATGTCATCTGCATATAATATCAGAAATGCTACAGAGCTCCCACTCACTTTCTTGTAAATACAGGCTTCTCCAAAAGTCTGTATAAAACCATATGCTTTGATCACACTATCAAAGCGTTTATTCCAACTCCGAGATGCTTGCACCAGTCCATAAATGGATCGCTGGAGCTTGCACACTTTGTTAGCACCTTTTGGATCGACAAAACCTTCTGGTTGCATCATATACAACTCTTCTTCCAGAAATCCATTCAGGAATGCAGTTTTGACATCCATTTGCCAAATTTCATAATCATAAAATGCGGCAATTGCTAACATGATTCGGACAGACTTAAGCATCGCTACGGGTGAGAAAGTCTCATCGTTGTCAACTCCTTGAACTTGTCGAAAACCTTTCGCAACAAGTCGAGCTTTGTAGATAGTTACATTACCATTAGCGTCAGTCTTCTTCTTGAAGATCCATTTATTTTTGATGGCTTGCCGATCATCGGGCAAGTCAACCAAAGTCCATACTTTGTTTTCATACATGGATCCCATCTCAGATTTCATGGCCTCAAGCCATTTTGCGGAATCTGGGCTCATCATCGCTTCCTCATAGTTCGTAGGTTCACCATGGTCAAGTAACATGACTTCCAGAATAGGATTACCGTACCACTCTGGTGCGGATCTTACTCTGGTAGACCTACGAGGTTCAGTAGTAACTTGATCTGAAGTTTCATGATCAATATCATTAGCTTCCTCACTGATTGCTGTAGTTGTCACAAGAACCGGTTCTTGTGAAGAACTACTTTCCAATAAGGGAGCAGGTACAGTTACCTCATCAAGTTCTACTTTCCTCCCACTCACTTCTTTCGAGAGAAACTCTTTCTCTAGAAAGGATCCGAATTTAGCAACGAAAATCTTGCCGTCAGATCTGTGATAGAAGGTGTATCCAATAGTCTCTTTTGGGTATCCTATGAAGACACATTTCTCCGATTTGGGTTCGAGCTTATCTGGTTGAAGTTTCTTCACATAAGCATCGCAGCCCCAAACTTTAAGAAACGACAACTTTGGTTTCTTGCCAAGCCATAGTTCATAAGGCGTTGTCTCAATGGATTTTGATGGTGCCCTATTTAATGTGAATGCGACCGTCTCTAAAGCATAACCCCAAAACGATAGCGGTAAATCAGTAAGAGACATCATAGATCGCAACATGTCGAGTAAAGTATGATTACGACGTTCGGATACACCATTTTGTTGTGGTGTTCCGGGTGGCGTGAGTTGCGAAACTATTCCGCATTGTTTCAAATGTAAACCAAACTCGTAACTCAAATATTCTCCTCCACGATCAGATTGTAGAAATTTCATTTTCTTGTTATGATGATTTTCCACTTCACTCTGAAATTCTTTGAACTTTTGAAATGTTTCAGACTTGTGTTTCATCAAGTAGATATACCCATATCTGCTCAAATCATCTGTGAAGGTGAGAAAATAACGATACCCGCCGCGAGCTTCAATATTCATTTGGACCACATACATCAGTATATATGATCTCCAATAAATCAGTTGCTCGCTCCATAGTTCCGGAGAACGGCGTTTTAGTCATCTTGCCCATGAGGCACGGTTCGCAAGTACCAAGCGATTCATAATCAAGTGATTCCAGAAGTCCATCAGTACGGAGTTTCTTCATGCGCTTTACACCGATATGACCTAAACGGCAGCGCCACAAATAAGTTGCACTATCATTATCAACTCTGCATCTTTTGGCTTCAACATTATGAATATGTGTATCACTACTATCGAGATTTAACAAAAATAGACCACTCTTCAAGGGTGCATGACCATAAAAGATATTACTCATATAAATAGAACAACCATTATTCTCTAATTTAAATGAATAACCGTCTCGCATCAAACAAGATCCAGATATAATGTTCATGCTTAACGCTGGCACCAAATAACAATTATTTAGGTCTAAAACTAATCCCGATGGTAGATGTAGAGGTAGCGTGCAGACCGCGATCACATCGACTTTGGAACCATTTCCCACGCGCATCGTCACCTCGTCCTTAGCCAATCTTCGCTTAATCCGTAGTCCCTGTTTCGAGTTGCAAATATTAGCAACAGAACCAGTATCAAATACCCAGGTGCTACTGCGAGCATTAGTAAGGTACACATCAATAACATGTATATCACATATACCTTTGTTCACTTTGCCATCCTTCTTATCCGCCAAATACTTGGGGCAGTTCCGCTTCCAGTGTCCAGTCTGCTTGCAGTAGAAGCACTCAGTCTCAGGTCCAGACTTGGGTTTCTTCTCTTGAGCAGCAACTTGTTTGCTGTTCTTCTTGAAGTTCCCCTTCTTCTTCCCTTTGCCCTTTTTCTTGAAACTAGTGTCTTATTGACCATCAACACTTGATGCTCCTTCTTGATTTCTACCTCCGCAGCCTTTAGCATTGCGAAGAGCTCGGGAATAGTCTTGTCCATCCCTTGCATATTATAGTTCATCATGAAGCTCTTGTATCTTGGTGGCAGTGATTGGAGAATTCTGTCAATGACACTATCATCAGGAAGATTAACTCCCAGTTGAATCATGTGATTATTATACCCAGACATTTTGAGTATATGTTCACTGACAGAACTATTCTCCTCCATCTTACAACTATAGAACTTATTGGAGACTTCATATATCTCAATCCGGGCATTTGCTTGAAATATTAACTTCAACTCCTGGAACATCTCATATGCTCCATGACATTCAAAACGTCGTTGAAGACCCGGTTCCAAGCCGTAAAGCATGGCACACTGAACTATCGAGTAGTCATCAGCTTTGCTCTGCCAGACGTTCTTAACATCGTCAGTTGCATCTGCAGCAGGCCTGGCACCCAGCGGTGCTTCCAGGACGTAATTCTTCTGTGCAGCAATGAGAATAATCCTCAGGTTATGGACCCAGTCCGTGTAATTGCTACCATCATCTTTCAACTTAGCTTTCTCAAGGAACGCATTAAAATTCAATGGAACAACAACACGAGCCATCTATCTACAACAAACACAGACAAGCAAAATACTATCAGGTACTAAGTTCATGATAAATTTAAGTTCAATTAATCATATTACTTAAGAACTCCCACTTAGACAGGCATCTCTCTAGTCATCTAAGTGATCACGCGATCCAAATCAACTAAACCATGTCCGATCATCACGCGAGATGGAGTAGTTTCAATGGTGAACATCACTATGTTGATCATGTCTACTATATGATTCATGTTCGACCTTTCAGTCTCCATGTTCCGAGGCCATATCTGTATTTGCTAGGCTCGTCAAGTTTAACCTGAGTATTCTGCGTGCACAACTGTTTTGCACCCGTTGTATTTGAACGTAGAGCCTATCACATCCGATCATCACATGGTGTCTCAGCACGAAGAACTTTCGCAACGGTGCATCCTCAGAGAGAACACTTCTTGATAATTAGTGAGAGATCATCTTAAAATGCTACCGTCAATCAAACCAAGATAAGATGCATAAAGGATAAACATCACATGAAAGCAATATAAGTGATATGATATGGCCATCATCATCTTGTGCTTGTGATCTCCATCTCCGAAGCACCGTTGTGATCACCATCGTCACCGGCGCGACACCTTGATCTCCATCGTAGCATCGTTGTCGTTACGCCATCTATTGCTTCTACGATTATCGCTAACGCTTAGTGATAAAGTAAAGAAATTACAGGGCGTTTGCATTTCATACAATAAAGTGACAACCATATGGCTCCTGCCAGTTGCCGATAACTTCGGTTACAAAACATGATCATCTCATACAATAAAATATAGCATCATGTCTTGACCATATCACATCACAACATGCCCTGCAAAAACAAGTTAGACGTCCTCTACTTTGTTGTTGCAAATTTTACGTGGCTGCTACGGGCTGAGCAAGAACCGTTCTTACCTACGCATCAAAAACCACAATGATAGTTCGTCAAGTTAGTGTTGTTTTAACCTTCGCAAGGACCGGGCGTAGCCACACTCGGTTAAACTAAAGTTGGAGAAACAGACACCCGCCAGCCACCTGTGTGCAAAGCACGTCGGTAGAACTAGTCTCGCGTAAGCGTACGCGTAATGTCGGTCCGGGCTGCTTCATCCAACAATACCGCCGAACCAAAGTATGACATGCTGGCAAGCAGTATGACTTGTATCGCCCACAACTCACTTGTGTTATAATCATGCATATAACACCTACGCATAAAACCAGGCTCGGATGCCACTGTTGGGGAACGTAGTAACTTCAAAAATTTTCCTACGCACATGCAAGATCATGGTGATGCATAGCAACGAGAGGGAAGAGTGTGTCCACGTACCCTCGTAGACCGAAAGCGGAAGCGTTATAACAACGCAGTTGATGTAGTCGTACGTCTTCATGATCCGACCGATCCAAGTACCGAACGTACGACACCTCCGAGTTCAGCACACCTTCAGCTCGATGACGATCCCCAGACTCCGATCCAGCAGGGTGTCGGGGAAGAGTTCCGTCAGCACGACGGCGTGGTGACGGTGATGATGTTCTACCGACGCAGGGCTTCGCCTAAGCACCGCTACGATATGACCGAGGTGGAATATGGTGGAAGGGGGCACCACACACGGCTAAGGAACGATCACGAAGATCAACTTGTGTGTTATGAGGTGCCCCCTGCCCCCGTATATAAAGGAGGGAGGGGGGACGTGCGGCCGGCCCCTAGGGGTGCGCCTGTAGGAGTCCTACTCCCGCTGGGAGTAGGAGTCCCCCCTCTTGCCTTGTTGGAGAAGGAAGGGGGAAGGGGGAAAGAGGAAAGGGGGGCGCCGCCTCCCCCTTCCTTGTCCTATTCGGACTACGGGGGGAGGGGGTGCGCGGCCTGCCCTGGACGGCCCTCCTCTTCTCCCTTAGGGCTCATGTAGGCCCATTAACCCCCCGGGAGGGGGGGGGAGGGTCCGGTAACCCCCCAGGTATTCCGGTAAAATCCCGATTTCACACGGAACGATTCCGATATCGAAATATAGGCTTCCAATATATCAATCTTTATGTCTTGACCATTTCGAGACTCCTCGTCATGTCCGTGATCACATCCGGGACTCCGAACAACCTTCGGTACATCAAAAACTATAAACTCATATTATAACTGTCATCGTAACGTTAAGCGTGTGGACCCTACGGGTTCGAGAACTATGTAGACATGACCTAGAACAGTTTCCGGTCAATAACCAATAGCGGAACCTGGATGCTCATATTGGCTCCTACATATTCTACGAAGATCTTTATCGGTTAAACCGCATAACACCATACGTTGTTCCCTTTGTCATCGGTATGTTACTTGCTCGAGATTCGATCGTCAGTATCCAATACCTAGTTCAATCTCGTTACTGACAAGTCTCTTTACTCGTTACGTAATGCATCATTCCGTAACTAACTCATTAGCTACATTGCTTGCAAGGCTTATAGTGATGTGCATTATCGAGAGGGCCCAGTGGTACCTCTCCGACAATCGGAGTGACAAAACCTAATCTCGAAATACGCCAACTCAACATGTACCTTTGGAGACACCTCTAGAGCTCCTTTATAATCACCCAGTTACGTTGTGACATTTGGTAGCACACAAAGTGTTCCTCCGGTAAATGGGAGTTGCATAATCTCATAGTTATAGGAACTTTGTATAAGTCATGAAGAAAGCAATAGCAACATACTAAACGATCAAGTGCTAAGCTAACGGAATGGGTCAAGTCAATCACATCATTCTCCTAATGATGTGATCCCATTAATCAAATGACAACACATGTCTATGGTTACAAAACATAACCATCTTCGATTAATGAGCTAGTCAAGTAGAGGCATACTAGTGACATTAAGTTTGTCTATGTATTCACACATGTATCATGTTTCCGGTTAATACAATTATAGCATGAATAATAAACATTTATCATGGTATGAGGAAATAAATAATAACTTTATTATTGCCTCTGGGGCATATTTCCTTCAGGGTACCTCTCCGGCGAGCCCCCCTCCCCGTTGCAGCTGGTTCTTCCTTCACCCCGGCGAGCCCCCCCACCCCCTGAAAATTGACTGACCCAAAAGTCGATTCAGTCGACTGAAGTGTTACTAAATCGGAGCAGCATCGCAAGCAAGAGCAAGAGCGAGAGCAGCAATGCGAGCAAGAGCAATAGCAAGAGCAGACTAGGCAGGGGACCGAGAGCAAGAGCAGAGCAGCAGCACGAGCAAGAGCTAAAGCAGCAACAACTCCTACTGATGTGGATGTCGCCGCCGAGGGAGCGACGCCGTGGACGAAGTTGCCAGTGACGCCACCGTGGATGGAGCCGTGCTGTGTCGGCTCGGGACCGAGCGCCGGCTGAGGGAGTCCTGGATTAGGGGGTATCCGGACAGCCGGACTATATACATCGTCCGGACTATTGGAGCGTGAAGATACAAGACTCAAGACTCCGGCCCATGTCCGGATGGGACTCTCCTTTGCGTGGAAGACAAGCTTGGCAATCCGGATATTATATTTCCTTCCTTGTAACCGACTCCATGTAAACCCTAGCCCTCTCCGGTGTCTATATAAACCGGAGGGGTTGGTCCTTAGAAGGCCGATCACAATTACATTCATACCATCATAGGCTAGCTCCTAGGGTTTAGCCTCTATGATCTCGTGGTAGATCTACTCTTGTACTACTCATATCTTCAATATTAATCAAGCAGGAAGTAGGGTTTTTACCTCCATCAAGAGGGCCCAAACCTGGGTAAACATTGTGTCCCTTGCTTCCTGTTACCATCAGCCTAAGACGCACAGATCGGGACCCCCTAGCCGAGATCCGCCGGTTTTGACACCGACATTGGTGCTTTCATTGAGAGTTCCTCTGTGTCGTCGCTTCGAGGCTGGATGGCGCCTTCAATCTTCAACAACACGGTCTAGGGCGCGACTTTTCTCCCTAGACAGATCTTTGTGTTCGGCGGCTTCGCATTGCGGGCCAATTTGCTTGGCCATCTGAAGCAGATCGACAGCTACGCCCCTGGCCACCAGGTCAGGTTCGAAAACTTGAACTACACAGCGGATATTCACGGAGACTTGATCTTTGATGGATTTGGGCCTGCGCCAGGAGCACCGAACAGTCATGATGAGCATGGCTTAGACCTGCTGTGGGACGAAGCTCGGGATATTACCCCCGTAGTAGCCTCAGATCTAAATCCGGAGCAGGTTGCGTTGCCTAAGGACGGAGGGGTGGACCCCGTCCCGCTGGCTGCACACTCATCGGCGAAAGAGCCGAACACAGGTCCCACCTATGTGGAGGCCTGAAACCCTGGGCCCCCGGACTCGTATCCGGTTGTTGGTTCCGGTCCGCACACCCTCGAGCCAGCCGAGCCAGGTTGGGCTCCGGTAATGGAGTTTACCGCTGCGGACATCTTCCAGCACTCGCCCTTTGGCGACATGCAGAACTCATTAAAGTCTCTCTCTTTGTCAGGAGGCTCTGGGCCGAACTATGTCCGGCTTGAGTGGGAAGCAGGCGATGAAGGAATTCGCTGCGCACCCACCACCCACTTCATTTCCACGGTCGATGATTTAACCGACGTGCTTGACTTCGGCTCCAAAGACATCGACGGTATGGACGACGATGTAGGAGAAGTAAAGGAGGGACCGCTCGCAGGGCGGTGGACGGCCACCTCGTCACACGATATATACATGGTGGATACGCCCAAGGAGGACGACGACGGCAATCCGGAAGATAAAACCTCCGGGCAAAATCCAAAATGGCGGTGCAGACGCCGCTCAAAGTTCAGCAACAGTAAAAATAGCGACAAGAGCACAAGAAGGATCGACATACCAGCAAACTCCGAAGGCTATAACAACCACATGGACCCAACGATGGAGCAGGACGAGCCAGGTCGCGCCGAACCGAGTTCGGAGCAGATAGCCGATCACAATGATCCGGAGGGACGAGCTCATCAAACCACCCCAGGACAAGAACATAGTCCGGACGATGATGCATTCATCATTCCGGAAGAACGCGTGGAACGAGACAACCTCCACAGAAAGCTTATGGCCACATCGAGAAGTCTAAAGAAGCAGAAGCAACGGCTCAAAGCAGCATAGGAAATGCTCAACCGCAGATGGAATAAAGTGCTAGACACTGAAGAACGATATGGCGACGATCGCCATACAAAGAGCTACCCAAAACGCAAGCTACTGCCAGAATTCGACGACGAGGCCGTTCCACCAAAGAATAATACGACCAAGAGACCAGACGTGCCGCTTCACAACCGCAACCGAACGGCTACTGACGCCGCACATGATCTACGTGAGCATCTGGATAAGAAAGCCGGTGCGGCCAGGTCCATCTACGGATCTAAAGAACACACCTCGGCGAGGGACTATGGTCACCAAAACAATCATACAAGCCAAATACCGGTTCAGAATAAACACCGAACACAACAACAGCCGACTGTATGCCACATCACGTCCAGATACAGAGGGGCTGCTCACCCCCTGTGCTTCATCGAAGAAGTACTGGACCATGAATTCCCACAAGGTTTTAAACATGTGAACATAGAGGCATACGACGGAACAACAGACCCAGGGGTCTGGATCGAGGATTTTATCCTGCATATTCACATGGCTTGTGGGGATGACCTCCACGCCATCAAATACCTTCCCCTCAAGTTGAAAGGACCATCTCAACACTGGTTGAAAAGCCTCCCCGAAAATTCAATTGGGAGTTGGGAGGAACTCGAGGAAGCTTTCAGGGCCAATTTTCAAGGGACTTATGTCCGGCCTCCGGATGCAGACGATTTAAGTCACATAATCCAACAACCCGGAGAGTCCGCCCACAAGCTTTGGAACAGATTTCTCACTAAGAAGAATCAAATTGTTGATTGTCCGGACGCCGAAGCCTTAGCAGCATTCAAGCACAGCATCCGCGACGAGTGGCTCGCCCGACACCTCGGCCAAGAAAAGTCAAGGACAATGGCAGCCTTAACAAGCCTTACGACCCGCTTTTGCGCGGGTGAAGATAGCTGGCTAGCCCGTAAAGGCACCATCGACCCCAGCACATCCGAAATAAGGGATGGCAACGGGAAGCCACGGCGTAATAAAAACAAACGCTAAAACAAGGAAGAGAGCCCGGACAACACAACGGTCAATGCCGGATTCAGGGGCTCTCGACCTGATCAGCAAAAGAAGCCATTTAAAGGCAGTAAAGAGGGACTGTCCGGTCTGAACAGAGTCCTGGACAGACTGTGCCAAATTCATGGCACCCCGGAGAAACCTGCGAACCACACACATAGAGAATGCTTGGTCTTTAAGTAGGCCGGCAAATTAAACGCCGAACACAAGGGGAGGGAAACACCATGTGAAGACGAGGATGAACCTCGCCAGCCGAACACTGGGGGACAGAAAAAATTCCCGCCAGAGGTTAAAACAGTTAACATGATCCACGCGACTCACACATCCACGAGAAGGCACGAACGTGCGCATAGAGACACGCACTGGATGTCTTATCCGATCACCTTCAATCACATGGACGGCCGAACTAGTATTCGGCGCGGAGGATCAAAGGCCTTGGTGCTGGACCCAATAATCGACGGATACCGTCTCAACCGTGTCCTCATGGACGGTGGCAGTAGTCTCAACTTAATATACGAGGACACTGTCCGCAGGATGAGGATAAACCCATCCAGAATTAGCCAAAGCAACACCACCTTTGAAGGGGTGCTACCAAGTGTTGAAGCTTACGGCAGAGGCTCCATCGTACTTGAGGTAACATTTGGCTCCCCAGGCAACTCCAGAAGCGAAGAACTAATCTTCACCATCGCACCCTTCCAAAGCGACTATCATGCATTGCTTGGAAGAACGACCTTCGCCCGTTTCAACGCATTGCTGCACTACGGCTACCTTACACTCAAGATGCCCAGTCCACGTGGCGTCATTACCGTTAGCGGAATCACCGAGCGCTCTTCACGCGTAGAGGAACATGCGACAGCCCTGGCGGCCGGACTGTAAGCGGCCTCCAATATCAAAAAACATGACTGGTCATTAAGACCATAGACATGGTTAGACGAGTCCGGTAGCCCGGATAAAACTGAACCAGGGCACCGTACATGTAATCCCATAGCGGACACCAAGGGCTATAAATATTTAATACAGCCTCACACTTGGCTCAACCTTATTGGCAGGCCAACATCTTACACTTTTATTATCCATCGCATACTCACGTTGTACTCTCCTACGAGTTTTCCTTTTTCCATAGACAACGTTCGCGCGATACCCTTCCAGGATATGACACAACGGAGACAAAGCCGCAGACGTGCAGCAGGGCCCCGCTCAACAGGTTTCTTTTTAGATTAAGCCCCTGTGTAAACCTTTTCTACTGCCTCTTTTTGTTTAACCATCCCATGGGTTCCATACCCATGAAGGATACTGCCGTTATTGGCATTTCGCCACGACAGATTAAACGCACGTACCTGGAAATTTGGGGGTTTATAATAGGCTTTCTTCAGCCTATTCTCTTTTACAAAGACCGAATACTTTCGGGAGTGTTCAGCGTCACGAGTTTGGCCTTATATGCATCAGCTCCGAATCATGTCTTTGGTCAAATGTTGGGTTTGCTCGGCTCCTGGGTTTGCCGCCTTATGTTCCGTTATTATCGGCTAAGGCGGCCAAAGGAGAACTACTGCGATTGTGCCCTGGTTATTCTGGATGAGCACCTCAGTAGAGAAAGCCGAAAACTGACTGTCATGATACAACGAGAGACTATTCAACCACTCGAAGACTCACCAGAATCTTTAGGATTCCTCTGCATTAATGAAGGGCCGTTTACCGGCCATGTACATACACGCCCGTATTCGGATGCACGCGAAGGTACCACGGGCTACATAGTAGCCCCACCATTAAACTCCCATGGCTAAGAGAAAGTGTTACGTCTATATAGTCCGGTTGCCTAGTTCGACGTGCGATCACCTCCTTAATGGACCAAGACGTTGGATCAAAGTGTGATTAAGCATATTTTTCGCGAACACCCCCGCATTGTATGCGTGGGTGCTGAAGCCAACGGCTGCTAACTTTTGGATTACTTATATATATATAAAACGGCCGCACAAGGGACACAATCATATTTTCAGGCAAAACGTATAAATATAGCCTCATAATCAAAATAAACATTGTTTTTACAGTGATTCAACTTACCACTCGAACAAAACATTCTTCGAGCACTGCGCCTCTATTAGGCGGGCACCTTCTGTGACCTGCGCCAATTAGTGCTCGGCCGGATATTGGCCTCCCGCCGGATCCTGGGTCGCTATAATGGTGGCCTCCATATCCGTCCAATAAGCTTTAATGTGGGCAAGAGCCATTCGTGCACCCTCTATGCACGCCGACCTCCTCATGACGTCGATCCGAGACATGGCCCCAAGGAATTGTTGCACCAAACCAAAGTAACTATCCGACTTAGGCCCCTTCGGCCAAAGATGGTCTATTACAGACCGCATTGCAAGCCCGGACAGCCTGTGAAGCTCCGCCACAGCAGCCACCTTCTCATTTAACGGCAGCAGGCGAGTGGGAGCATTGAATTGCGACTAGAAAAGCTTCTCTACTTATCACCTTGATCCTCGAAGAACTTGGCAGCATCAGCTGTACTATTCGCCAAGTCCGCATATGCGTCTGCAGGACTCCAGCGTCCAGCCAGGGGAGCATACTTCGGATCCAAAAACTTCGTCTGCAGTAAGTAGGAGCCCCCAACCACAATTTTGTCGGCCTATTGGAGCTCCTCCTGCATACCCCGGATCTCAGTCCGCATCTCTTTAGTGGCGTTAAGTGCCTTGTCCAGCTCGGCCGAACTAGCCTTATACTCCTTTTCAAGGAGTACATACCGGTCGGCGGCATTTTTCAACTCCACAGCCATTTCGGCTATCTTTTCCTCGCTTCGGCGATGAGTAGCCTATTCGGCTCTCAATTGTTCGGCCGCCTTTAGGGCAGCCGCATTGCTAGCCCGAGCTTGTTCCTTGGCCTGAGCAAGTTCCGCCCTCAGGGCCTCCACGGTAGCAGCACCATCTGCTGTACAAACACATTGCATTAATATTATGCCCCTCTAGCATTTTCCTATACAAACATAATAAGGGAAGCAGAGCACATACCCTGTGACTCTTCCAGCCTCTTATTCACCAATGTCATATCGGCATCGATAGATCCGATCTGCCTTCTTAGTTCGGCAACTTCAACAGACTGGTCGGCTGCCGGATCCTTAGATACCTGCGGACATGTACAACGCAGCCGTTACTATATGATCCCCCGTTTGCCGCCTCTGGCGGGCAACCAGAGTCTCAGGGGCTACTATCCATATGGAGCACACCTAGCGCGTGCCTCACAACCATAAAATAGTGCATTTTCACTACATACCTCAAAGCTTTTGAGCAGGCTCGTAAATGCCTCATTCAAACCGCTTGTAGAGGATGAAATCTTCGTGAGCACCATGCTCATTAATGAGCGGTGCTCCTTCGAGAGCGCAGCTCGCTCCAGAAGACCTGTCAGTACGTCCGGACGGACATCGAACTGTGCCGGACCCTTCTCATCGCCCACCATGGGAGACAAATGCTCCGGGCTCAGGGAGAGTGACGTATTAGCTTCCGGCTTTGGCAGATCCAGACTCCTCCGTGATGACACCTCAGTGTCGCCCGCTTCATGAGGCGGAGAGGTGGGTGGGGTCTCACTCTCCATCATCTCCGGAGGAAGATCCCCCGAAGACGAACTCTGTTGAGAAGAGCTGCTAGCCAGACTGCAAAAGATGAACTCCTGGTTATGGATCTCGGAGAAACACTATACCTTCGAATTAACGATTAACTTACAGGTCGGTGGAGGGCTGGCCCGTTGGTGGGCACGATGCGGTGAGGGTGCCTGTCGCGGCAGACCTCCCTAGTGATACCTTCTTCCCTTGTTTGGGCATCTCCGCCTCCAAGTCTTCGGAGGCGACCCTCTTCCTCCCACGCGGGGAGGAGGCTTTAGCCTCCCCTTCCCGACTATCCTCCTCAGGGGAGGTAACGATTCCCCCTGTTTGGATGCATAGTGTGTGAAGTTCAGCTTCACTGCCCTTTCCTTCACCTTTCCCTGAGGGAATTTTGTTGAGCACCCGGCTAAGCATCTTGGCAACGGTTGGACCAGGCGAGCCTTCAGGAAGTGGCGCCGGACACCTGATTCTCTCTGCCTTGTTGAGCCATTCCTGGCCATGGAGGGTTTTTCAGAATAATGGTTATGATAAATATAAACTAAGTGTCCGGCTTTAAGGTTACTTACTTGGGCATCTAGGCGATTGCAGCTTAGGCCCGCATCCTCGGTGGTGTCCCGGAACTTTACTTGTGGTCCAAAGAATAATTTACACATCCCTTCGAGCTTCAGGCCAAAGAAGTGCTTAATAGTCTGCGGACCCTCCGGATTGAACTCCCACATCCGGAGAGGCCGACGTTTGCACGGCAACATCCGTCGGACTAGCATCACTTGAATTATGCTGACAAGATTTATGTCCCTCTCAAGAAGCTGCCAGATGCGATTCTACAGTACTGGTACATCGCCAGTGGGCCCCCAGTTCCGTCCTACGTAGGTCCAAGACGCCAACTGTGACGGAGGGCCCGAGCGGAACTCGGGGGCGGATACCCACTTTGTGCCTCTAGGAGCCGTAACATAAAACCACCTCCGTTGCCATACATCGGATACTTCCGGGAAAGAGCCCTCTGGCCATGGGGCATCGGCGTTCCTGCTTATTAT
Source organism: Triticum aestivum (assembly GCF_018294505.1). Lineage (NCBI taxonomy): Eukaryota > Viridiplantae > Streptophyta > Magnoliopsida > Poales > Poaceae > Triticum > Triticum aestivum. The sequence continues at coordinate 725,512,833 of NC_057801.1, forward strand.
GGCACCTCCGCACTCCGCATGTGGCCCCTCAATCATCTTCGGCTTCACATTGAAGGTCTTGAGCCATAAGCCAAAGTGTGGGGTGACGTGGAGAAAAGCCTCGCACACAATAATGAATGACGAGATATGGAGGATGGCGTCTGGAGCCAGATCATGAAAATCCAACCCATAGTAGAACATGAGCCCCCTCACGAAGGGGTCGAGGGTGAGGCCCAGGCCTCTGAGGAAGTGAGGGACAAACACAACACTCTTATTGGGCTCCGGTGTAGGGATAACCTGCCCTCGAGCTGGAAGCCTGTGCTAGATATCGGCGGTCAGGTATCCGACCTCCCTAAGCTTCATAATGTCCTCCTCTTGGATCGAGGAGGCCACCCACCGGCCTTTTGCGTTGGATCTGGACATATTGGAAGATCTGGGGTGTTGAAGCTTAGGTCTTGGGTGTTAGAACTCGAGGTGCGAGAAGGACCAAGGGAGGTGGAAAAGAGGCATAGGCCTCGACCCCTTTATAAAGGGGATGAATATCAAGAGTCCTCAGCGCAACCGCTTGAGACTTATCCAAAAGTACACAGAGTCATACCAACGGTCGTCGTGGGGTCACACACGCCCATATTGATGAAAGATCCCGTAATAAGAGGAACACGATCTCTGCTTTGACAGGACGTGCCAATAAAACCGCCTCGCAACGCGAGTTGAGGTGGGGTAAGAAATGCTGGTTCGTGTTGGACCAGGCCATGATGCAAGGGCACGACATACGAAGATTGCCAGCAGAACCGATTTATGCTATGTTCCCTACAATGGTATGTGAAGATCATCTTGCAGATCCGGACACGGTCTGAGTGTTCGATAATTACCTTGGAGTATTCGGAGAAGGAATCCTCCCTGCAATGACGAAGACAAGACTGCGCGCCGGACTCATCGTCATTGAAGTCTGGTTCAGGGGCTACTGAGGGAGTCCTGGATTAGGGGGTATCCGGACAGTCGGACTATATACATCGTCCGGACTATTGGAGCATGAAGATACAAGACTCAAGACTCCGGCCCGTGTCCGGATGGGACTCTCCTTTGCATGGAAGACAAGCTTGGCAATCCGGATATTATATTTCCTTCCTTGTAACCGACTCCATGTAAACCCTATCCCTCTCCGGTGTCTATATAAACCGGAGGGGTTGGTCCTTAGAAGGCCGATCACAATTACATTCATACCATCATAGGCTAGCTCCTAGGGTTTAGCCTCTACGATCTCGTGGTAGATCTACTCTTGTACTACTCATATCTTTAATATTAATCAAGCAGGAAGTAGGGTTTTACCTCCATCGAGAGGGCCCAAACCTGGGTAAACATTGTGTCCCTTGCTTCCTGTTACCATCAGCCTAAGACGCACAGATCGGGACCCCCTACCCGAGATCTGCCGGTTTTGATACCGACACCGGCAACACCGTGAGATTGAATCAAGAAGAAAATGCAGTGATTAGTGTACAACCTCTTTGGTGGCGCCGATTAGGCCGCAGCTTCATCCGAGGAAATGGTGATGATGATGCTCTTCCGGTGGTGCAGGTGAAGACGGCGGTGTGGGAATGGAGGTGGCGCGAAAGACAAGGGGAACGTCCAGGGCAGCTCCTTGGAGGTGGAGGACGGGGTGGCTGAACCGGCGGAATGACGAGATCGACGACGGATCCTCATCCGGTACGGTGGATGAGGGACATCGAGGTGTTGCTGTGGATGACATCATCGGGGAAGAGGCTCCAGCTGGGTGGCGGATGGAGCAGGGTGTGGGGTTTTGTCGCGGGTTTTCGTGGCCTCGGTGTATGAATTGGTGGGCGGATGGGATGGCAATGGGGAACCATGGCTTAGGGACGCGCTTGTCCGAAATGTGGGGTAAGTTATGAAAGTACCCCCACCGATTTGAGGCGGTTCTTTCGGTTCAGGGTTACCATAGGCATTTCGCATGTCGGGATTTCACAGGAGGTGGGAGTTTTCGCGCGCGTTGTAATTTCAGAATAGCAAGGCACGGGTTGAGATGGAGGGAGTTGTCGGAGCACAACGAGACAAAGATATATCTTAAATATTTCGGGCTAACAAGGCGCGGGTTGAAGAGGCGGGAGTTTCGCAGCATGATAGACAGAGATGCTAGCTTAAATTTTCGGCATAACAAGGCGCGGCTTGAAATTTCGGAAGAACAAGCTTAATGTGTACCCAAAAAAATACAATTTGCACCTCAACACGCACAACACACACAAACACCATTTAGACTAGAGTAAGGTACACATGCATTGCACGCATGAGATTTGGCAACCAAATTATGAATACCACATTATAGTATGTAAGCTTTGAGTCATATATGCATGATGTAGATGTTCGTTAATTCTTATAGTTCATTTAATTCAAAATCATCTAGTTTTTATAAGAAAGCTAATCTATTTTAAGATTCATGGAATTGTGCATTGTAAGACATAAAGTAAAAAAAGGCAAATCATGTAGAAAAACAGTTGGGCGATAAGGAAGATTCTAGAACAAAAGAGAACCATTGTTGTTTTGAGGTTTGTGCATTATGCTTAAGTTCAACCATGGAGTCTTCTAGATTATACATGTGGCGAAATCTGGTGGAATCTAGATGATATCCAATGACCAATAGTGCTTAAATTTTCCATCTTTGGACCATAGGATACGCCTCATCCAATGACCATCTTTCAAAGTTAAAGTTACCTGCATCCAATGACTAGTCGTCTTCTCTTTAAAATTGTACCACTAACTTTCTCTCGTTCATGCATGCACACACACTGCCAGTCGGCATTATCCATCGCACACATGCAGTCTTTTTCTTCAGGTCGGTCTCCCATGAAGGCACACACCCACACACACACCCCTCTCCATCATATCAGGCATTCTTTATCTCTCACGCGTGCATGTGCAATGATCAATGTTCCTCTATGTATGTATGTATATAGCTAGGTCTTCCATAGTTTTCCACACAAACCGATCAATCGATATCTCCAGTGAGGTCTCACCCTCTTTCCCACGTCCACATCGATCAATCTATACCTCTCTATATAGGATTAACATATATAGCTAATAGACCCACATTAATTATATATCCAACGTCCCCCTCTCATCATCCATGCCTTCCGCTTCATCTCTCAGACGCGTGCACAATGGCGAAGACAGGGGGCAGTAAGGGCCCTGCCCCCCCTAACATCACTATATATCGAGGCTAATATGAATGTGATCATTAGACAATTGCTGCTAAAAATGGTTTAAGTTCATGAATTGACCCTCCTCATAAAGGATTAGCAATGCTTGGCCCCCTAGCTCATTTATTTTTCATGGCTCCGCCACTGCGCGCAACAACGCACGTTCCCGCCCCCTCTCTCTAAATATCGATCTCGTACTTGTGAATTCCTTCATAGTCTCCCTCCACTCGGCCCCTCGCACCATCTTCTAGCCCCCACCGGATTTTGCCACATGTACAATCTAGCAGACTCCATGGTTGAACTTAAGCATAATGCACAAACCTCAAAACAACAGTGGTTCTCTTTTGTTCTAGAATCTTCCATATCATAACTGCCCAAACTTTTTTTCTAGTTGATTTGCCATTATTTGTTTTTACTTTATGCTTTACAACGCACAATTACATGAATCATAAAATATATTAAGGGCTTCTTTGATTCAAAGGATTCTCAAAGGAATTTTGGAGGATTCTAATCATTAGGAATTTTTCCTATCTTGGTTGTTTGATTCGTAGGATTGTAAACCATAGTAATTTTTCCATATGATTCATTTGCACTAGATTTCATAGGAAACATCCCATCCACTCAAACCTCTTTGAAAGAATTCTGCGTTTTTCTATGCACAATCAAACACTCGTACAATCCTGTAGGATTCAAGACGACATTCCACTATAATCCCATGTTTTTCCTATTCCCACGTTCTTAGATTTTTTATAGAAACTAATTTATTTTGAATGAGATGAACTATAAGAATTAAATGAAGGGCTACATCAGGCATATATGACTCAGAGCTTACATGCTATAGTGTGGTATTTATTCATAATTTGGTTGCAAAATGTGATGCGTGCAATGCACGTGTACCTTACTAGTACTTCGAGTATGTGCAAAACACGTAAATTAGAATTCCAATGGCACGCTACACAATGTCTCTCTTACAGTTCATGAAGCCACATGGCACATGTGGAGGCATTGTCGCGACCTCCTTGCGTGCATTGATCACAGTGACGTGCTGCTGGTTCAAGAAGAATGTACTCGTCCTCCCTGAGCCATACCGGCGGTACATGCACGAAGCGAAGATGTGCACGCGCACCACGCACGCACTCATTCCCTCGCATGCACACGCGGGTACACGGGCGGATGCAATTTTGTACCAAGATCCACCCCATGTGATAATTTAACGCGTGTAAAGTCGTTCACTTCATTGATGGTCAATTAATACAGCGCATGCAAATTGAGTGGACGTGAGGGCAGAAGAAAGACATTATTACTCCACTGCGCGCATGCGAGTAGTTAAATCATGGGTTGCTAGTAGTACTTCCATTGGTCTCCTTTGTATTTTGTGCCAATTTTTGACAGTAACATAATATTTACGCATTTGAGCAGTGTAGTACTTGAAATTTATGTTCCGCTAAACTCACCGGGAGCCGTTTCGGGCCACGAAACCAAAACCATCAATTAATCTTTACCTTGTTCCCATCACATTCGAAAGCCTTCTCACACCTACTAGTACGTACCAAACCTGAACGTGTTCCCACTATGCAGGTATTAGTACTAGTGCTAGTACTTAGGTTATAAAAAGGGGAACTACCTAACCAAAAATTACTCTACCTTTCCTCCTCATAAGTGCTTCTTCTTCGTTCGTCGTTGCCATGGCCGGTGAGCAAAGCTCTAGGTCGATAACTACTCGTAACAAGGGAGCGGCAACCAAAGCCACGGAAAAAAAGAGAGGGCTCGCCGCCACGCAGAGACCTCGAAAGATCTCTCACGGGCAGGCGATGGCTCCCAGGAGCTCCCTAGACGTGGAGGCAAACATGCCGAGCCGGCGGCGCTGGAGTCATTATCCCTCGACGGCATGCCCGATCAGCTCAATAAGCACCTCAATAAGCAGAAGGAGTTCATCCAAGGCTTGATGGAGTTGCTGAAGGAGAGCCTCGACGACATGCCCGCTGAGCTCAATAAGCAGGGGGAGTTGACCACCGGCTTGGTGATGCTGCTGAAGAAGAGCATTGCCTCGGAGAAGAAGGCGACCGGCAAAATCCTGTGACTTCAGGAGGACAAGGCGAAGCTCTGCCACGAGATCGACCTGTTGAAGGAGAAGAATGCCGGCTGGAAGAAGCTGCATGAGAATAGTAGTTCCTTGATGAAGATGCTGCAGGCCCTCGTCATGGAACAGAAGGAGGAGTTGGTGAAGCTCCGCATCGAGCACCTGGCTGCTGTCAAGGTACGTAATGCGGTAGTGGAACAGATAATGAAGGCTCGCGTCGAGAAATCCCGCGTCATGGACAGAATGAAGAAGATGGCGGAGGAGACGCACAAGGAGATGGAGGTCGTGGAGGCGATGAAGAAGCAAATACGACTCCGCGGCTGTCACATCCCTAGTTCTGACAATGCCTAGTGCATGCATTAGAGTGTTGCACCATGTTTAAATTTCATTTAAATTTGAAATGGGGATTGTTGAAACCCTAGCACCAAATGAAATTTAACTAGGTTCAATAAAAAAAATATTTTCAATAACCCAGAATGCCCTTTGGAAATGTTCATAATTTCTGTTAGAGGTGAAAACCTCTTCCAAAAATGATGAACATACTTATAGGCTATTCCTGGATTTTTGAATTAAATTATATAGTATTTGCATTTGGGCATTTAATTGCTAATAATATTTTAAATGCTCAAATAATCACAAACTGAAATGTTTACTATTGGAAATATTCCAAACAGTGGCCACAGTCAGTTGCATGAATTTTGGAAATGCTCTGGCATTTTTAATAAATCCAAACACAATTACAGAAAATAGAAAACAGTAACTAAAATAGAAATAAGAGAGGAGAGAAACCTTACCTGGCGCTCACCTGGTAGCACACCTGGCCCAGCAGCACGGCCCAGCCCGCCACCGCTACTCCCCTGTCGTCTTCCTCCTCGCCAGAAGGACGCGGACACCGCGACGCCGCCGTGCGCGCCACCTCCTCCCTGCCTGCGTGCTTCCTCGACGCCCTGGCTTTCTCTGGAGACGCCACGCGCGTTCCCGAACCCAACCGCTCACTCCCGTCCTCTCTCCCCTCCTCTGTTTCTCTCCCTCGCGACCACCGAGCGTGCCCGTCGCCGCCGTTCGCTGCCACCTTGGCCACCGACCACCCCTCGCCTTGCCGATGAGTCCAGAGGCTCCGCCTCGACGCCCTCACCCTCTCCATTGAGCTACACCCCGCCGGGAGGCCTGCTCCACCGTCACTGCCATCGTCTTCAACCTCGGGCATCCGAGATGCCGCCGGCCGATTCGTCTGCCCCAGGTCGTCAACGAGCAAGCCGAACCCCTCCTCGTGATCACTGTGAGCTCCTACGTCGATTACCCCTCTTCCCCGGCCTCTCCACGCTCCCTAGCCACGGCTCCACCTCCGGCCGAAGCTCTGGTCCGCCATGGCCGCAGCTCGCGCGCTCCCCGTGCTCCGCTCGTTACTCCCCTGCAATAGGCGTGCTCCGGAGCGCCTCCCCTCGTCGCTGCCTTGCTCAGACCCCTCGCCTGTGAGCCCTAGCCGCAACGCCGCACCTCACCGAGCTCCGGCCGTCGCGCTTGCCATCGCCGCCGTCACTACGGTCCACCCCAGCGCGAGCTGATGGCTCCGTTGGATGCGGACGAGCACTAGCGTCTCACAGGACTAAACCGCGCTCGAAACCGCGGCCTACAGCTCGATCCCGAGCGTCGCCGCCGTGAGCCGTGGTCGCCGCCGTTTAATCGCCGGCGCGTCCGACGTGGCTATGTCATTAGGGCTTAATTACATTTAGTTTAATCACACTAGTCACTGACATCAGGGCCCCACCAGCTAAATAACCACCGGTTATTCTTTTAATCAGTTTTAGTCAAACCAAGCAGGACCCACACGTCAGCGTTGACCTTGCTGACGTGGCCTTGACTGGCCCCGCACGTCAGTGACCAACGCCAGCCCTATGACACTGACCAGTGGACCCCACTGGTCAGGTTTGACCAGCAACAGCGTCTGTTGACCTGCTGACGTCATAGTGATGCAGTGCTGACGCAGTAACTCTTTTTCTGTATTTATTCTTATATAGGAAATTCCAGAAATTGTTGCAAACTTCTAAAATTCATATAAAATCAACCATAGCTCCAAATCAAACAAATTATATATGAAAAATTATCAGAAAAATTTAAGGAATCCATCTGTACCATTTTCATGCATGTTAGAACAACTTATCACTACTGTTTAGGGCAAATGAAGTGAATGGCATTTGAATAATCACATATGGAGTTTGAATTTGAATCTTGTATTCAAACCAACTTCATTTAATCTGTTGCTAGTTGCATTAGCTCAAACACATTCATTTTGCCATGTCATGAGCATGCATCATATTGTGCATTGCATTGATTGTATTTCTTCTTTGTTGCCGGTATTTGTCCCCTCTCGATAGACGTGATACCGATGATGTGATCGTTGACACTGATGAAGACTCAATGTTATCTTCAGAAGTGCCAGGCAAGCAAAACCCCCTTGTTCATTCCGATACAATCCTACCCTCTCGCTCCTGCTCTCTTTTACTGCATTAGGACAACACCGATTCATCTGTTACTTGCTGCGGTAGCTGAACCCCTTTATCCTTTGCATGACCTGTCATTCCACAGTAAATAGATGAAACCCACTAGTATGAGTAGGAGTTGTTTGAGCCCTGTTATGCCTACTCATTCATGCTTGTTTGTCATGCCTGCTACTGCTTAGAGTTGAGTCAGGTCTGATTCATCGAGGATGAATCAGAGGCGTGTGAACATGTCCTACTGTGTGTGAGCTAAGTGTGTGAACACGATTTGGTAAAGGTAGCGGTGAGAGGCCATGTAGGAGTACATGGTGGGTTGTCTCATTGCAGCCGTCCTCAGGAACTGAGTTCTGTGTTCGTGATCCATGATTCAGCTACTACCATACATTGGGCCCTGAAATATGACCCCGCTCGACTTCTCATTCACCCTCGTCCTCTGTCCAGGAGTTGCAAGTAGTTTCTGGTGTTTGTAGTATGCTGGAGGCCGTGGACAGCGCTGACCGTAGGGGTGTGCTGTGATGCGGTAGGCACGTGGCCGGGTAAACCGGGCGCCCGTTTGGTGTCACGGAACCCTGTTCACATCGTTTGGGGCTGTGAGCGAAACTCCGGCCGGATCTCCTCATGGATGGAACCCGAATAGGCGATAAACCTGGACTAGAGACTTGAGTGTTTAGGTAGGTCGTGATCTACACCCACGTCGGCTTTCGCTTGAAGTCTGCCGAGCACATGTCGTGTGCAGACGCTAAGTGGTGGAAACATGTATGAAGAAGTACACCCCTGCAGGGTTAACATCATCTATTCGAATAGCCGTGTCCGCGGAAAAGGACTTCTGGATTACTTATATCAGTTCATAGACAAGTGAAAGTGGATACTTTAAAATGCGCAAGATAAGCGTGAGTGCTATGGATGGCGTTCTCGTAGGGAGACGGGAGCGGATCCATAGTGGTGTATTGATATGGTGAATATGTGGACTCGTGTGCGCCACCTCAAAAGAGTCGCTTGCAGTCATAGTTTAGGATAGCCACCGAGTCAAAGCTGGCTTGCTGCAGTCAAACCCTACCATCCCCTTTGTTGATAATGATGCATATGTAGATAGCTCTGATGTAAGTCTTGCTGGGTACATTTGTACTCACGTTTGCCTATTTTATGTTTTTGCAGAGAGACTTCGGTCTCGCTAGTAGTTTCACGTGGACTTCGACGTTTAGCTTGATACCTCAGCTACGATCTTGTGCCCTCGGCAGGATCTGGTAGATAGTCAGGCTTCTCAGCCTTTTCATTTATAGTTGTCTGTACTCAGACATGATAGCTTCCGCTTGTGCTTTGACTTGTATGCTCTGAGTGTTGGGTCACGAGACCCATGTTTGTAATATCTCGCTCCTCGGAGCCTATTGAATAAACTACTTGAGTAGTAGAGTCATTTTGTGATGCCATGTTGTATTGCACATATCGAGCATATTGTGTGTATGTTATTGAAATGCTTGGTATGTGTGGGATCTGACCATCTAGTTGTTTATCTTTAGTAGCCTCTCTTACCGGGAAATGTCTCCTAGTGTTTCCACTGAGCCATGGTAGCTTGCTACTGCTCCGTAACACTTAGGCTGGCCGGCATGTGTCCTTCTTCGTTCCCGTGTCTGTCCCTTCGGGGAAATGTCACGCTTTGAGTACCGGAGTCCTGTTAGCCCGCTACAGCCCGGTTTACCGGAGTCCTGCTAGCCCAGTGCTACAGCCCGGACCCACTTGCTGATGACCGACACGTTCGAAGCTGGGTCATGGATGCCTGTCCCTGTAAGTCTGTGCCACTTTGGGTTTACGACTAGTCATGTCAGCCCGGGCTCCTTATCATATGGATGCTAGCGACACTATCATATACGTGAGCCAAAAGGCGCAAACGGTCCCGGGCAAAGGTAAGGCGACACCCGTGGGGATACCGTGCGTGAGGCCGCAAAGTGATATGAGGTGTTACCGGCTAGATCGATGTGACATCGAGTCGGGGTCCTAACAGCGTTGGTATCAGAGCTTGACTGCCTGTAGGATTACCAAGCCAAACTGGTCGAAGTTGAGTTTAGAAATTCTTTAGTTATATAAGGGAATTGATTGTGGGATGGAACGTAAGGCTCTTTTTACTCCTTATACCTTATGGCCTTCTGATCTGAGTCATCATCTTATCTTCTACGGGGATTAAGAACTAGGATATCTCTTCTTTCTATCAGGATCACGTGTTACTAATCCGTAGACTTATAAGATTGTTGATTCAAGCCTCAGTTCAGTTCCTACTACTTCCGTATGTTAACTGTTGATCTCGAAACCTTGATATTGTGCTTCTGAGTGGTTATGCCACCATTTTTGTGAATGTCTCAAATCTTTTCTGAGCATTTACAGCCGTTATGCTGTCCGAGTCATCCCTGGTTTCTAAGTAGTCTGATGCAATTGCAAATCCTTTCTTCCTGTTTCAATGTTCCCATGGGCCAGATTAACCACACTAATCAGTGAGTTGAGGTACTCCGTTACCTTGACATATATGTTGGAGATACTATTATGGCCCTAGGTGTTTAGGAAGTCACCTAGTAATCTAGCAATGTTTTGTGATTCCCAGTGTGATGATTCTGGCTTTTATTCTCGAAAGCATCCCGTGATGCCACTTAGTAGTAGGTATTCTATTCCTTGGGCTTTGAACCCGAGATTCACTCTACTTACTTCATGTTGATAGTGTTTGCTAGTTCCTTCAGGATATTAGTAACTTTGCGATAGTCCTCGAGGTCCGTGGTATTTCCTTCTTCCAAATACTATGAACCGCTTATGGCAGATGTTTATTGGATCAAAAAAATCACAATTAGAGTACTCTTGAGGAGTTCTCCATTCATAAATCGTGACTCTGCCAGTTCTACCTTTCTGCATGGGTTATCCGGAAGAAATATGTTGAACTTGGTTCGACATACTAATCTATGCATCCACAACTCAGAAAATTATATGTTCCTTTGAGTTGTTCTCTTTAGTTGCATTCCGACCCTCGCCTATCAATTGATAGTCAAGAGTAGTCGTGCATTCGTGATCACCGATGCTCGTTATTCTTGTGGTCCGTCAAGCCATTCTGTCCAGAATGACTTGGAGAAACAAACTCCAGTACCTCATTCATATCTAGGATTGGGTCAAAGTAGTTGTATTCCGCAGAACAAATTGCTAATCCAGCTTTTGCTCTGTTCTACCTTGGAGTATTACCATCCTTATATCGGGATTGTTATAGGAATTGCACACCATCCTATGAACTCTTGGTACAGCGATACTTCTTACCATCATTGTTCATTCCTCGGTTCCTGTGTTATTGCAACCGGAATACCGACAAATGAATTGTGATGTGTGAAATCTATACTCCCAGCAACCTCGTTGCTTGGTAGTTAAATGGACGATAACCTCATCCTTAGCGTGTTGATTATTGAATCGTCACCCTAAGGTTGATTGTGCTACCTAGTCCTTATTTCTGGTGCACTCTTCGATCAGTGAGTTAGGATAGTGCCAATCCTTGCTTATTGATCATATCGTCTTGCCTCAAAAAGCAAGGTTGTTCTCGAGCTTAGTAACATACCGGTGGCTCGTGATTTTCTGAATATCTTCTCAGAAGTATTACCAGGTTGTCACCTGACCGCTAGGTTGAGTTCGTGATCAAGTTGGTTTATTCCTGTAAACCACCCCCTTCTCCAAGAATCCGTGTTGGATACCCTGAGCTAGTTGGATAAGCCAAACAACAACTTGGAGAGTTGGAAGATAAAAGCTTGTCCGACTTAGTTCATGTTAAGGGATATCTTTTGTGTGTGTGTGTGTGTGTTGAAGAAAGATGATATCTTCATCAATTGGTCCTCGTGAACAATTGTTGGATCTATTATCTTACCCAAACCTTTGATTGAGTATGGGCTATCATCCAATCAGACCAGAACCAACGATATTCGTAATGTTGTCTTACTCGTGGTTGATCCCTCGAGCATACACCATTATATCTTTTGGGTCTGACCAATGCTATCACCGTGTTCACTTAACTATGGAATTCCTTTTAAAAGGAAACCTAGATGAATTGTTGTTGAGCCCATTGACAACATCCTTATCTCCATAATTTTGCTGAACATTAAGCTAGTGTTGGAAACTTTTGAAGCATTTCCTTCATGCTAGCTCATGAAGTATTTGTTTGATGAAAGGAGTGACTTCCTCTTATACACGTGCATTTGGTGAAAGTTGCCGCCGTGAATTTGAGAAAGCTAGTTTTGTTTCCTTGGAATCATCCCAAATCAGTCATGTACACGTGCGAAGTATTCTGTGGTCTGGAGACTTGCAACCTTCATTCCATATGTGTCCCGAGCACACCAAGCCACTGATTGATTTGTTCAAGGAGAAGAAGTTCCTTCATAAGAGCTAATCATATGACTTATGCAAGGACTTCGTTATCCACGGTGATGGTTCCCAACCAGAACTCGGTAGTGTTTTATTATAAGACTACTTTGTGGTCGTGCTTGTCTGGGATCACGTGTTCACATGTTTGTAGCAGAACCAGCTCATGTTTTGGAGCTTGCTATCGTAGTTCATCTCTCGAGAATCCCGCAACGTCATCTCGTCGATTTGTGTTGCAAATTTCCGTTTTTCTTCCTAGACTCGATGAGTCTGGAATATCCTGACACCAACCAGATCTGAATCTCAGGCAGATATGATGGTTGGAATATTTCCCAAGAATTATAATATTGGTCGCGCGATAACCGGTAAAGTGGATGTCATGGCCAACACACCCAGCCGGAAGACCTGTTATTATAATATCTTGATTGATGAAGTTGGCCACCTTCCCATAAGGACTTCGTAGGATTTACTCTCTAGTTGTGCCTTATGATTTGTTGTGTTCCCGAAGTCCGACCTTTACTTGATGTTCTAGTTATCAAACCGTATCTATGAATGGGATATACTAGCACATCAAGGAGAACATTAGAAGCGGAGTGCTAAATGTCTCTCGATCGATCATCCAGATTTTATTTCCTTGGCCCCGCCAAGGGTGTAATCTGAGAAGTGTTATCTTCCTTTGCATCTGCATCATCCATCATCATTCATCATGGTAGCAAGTTGTGTTGCCAGGATCCTTGACACGGATATTGGTAGAATCTTGATGATTGTGGAAATGCTCAAGTTCTTGAGAGCACGCACAAGCGCTACGTCTTATCATCGGCACTAGCTGGGTTTGCTCTCAGTTCCCTCGGCAATGATGTGACCTTCTCAAACAGTGAATTCACTCTCTATTGTTGGGTTCTTCCCCAGTTACTAGAATCATTCCCAGCATTTGCATTTTGTTCCCAGCTTGCACCGCCAATGTGCCATCCTACCATGGGTCTCTTCCACCTCCGGTGATAAGCAAATTCATCCATTACGTTGTCTTCAACAAGGTAATCCACATCATCCAAGTCCGAGTATGCCATTCTACAGACCCCCTCCAAACGATCGTTGTGAATTGCCTTATGCTGGTATGAAGAGTTTCAATGATCTCTGAATCAAAAGTAATTCTTTTTGCCACTTAAGGTAATACTCTACGATCACCTTCCTCCAGGATGTTTCGTCGTGGTGTCATGGCAACTCAACTCTTCGCTACGTTGGCAATCGTTTACCACCTTCTTAAGCGTGGAATCGTTGTCTACCTAGTGAACCTTCGTCATCTGCTCCACTCCATTTCTTCAAATCTGTGCTTCGTCTCCCAGCTCAAGAGATGTTGCTATGTCTCATTCCGTGAGTTGTTCGATCTTCGAGAAGATCGACCCTTCTAGAGTCTCTTTCCCTCCAGGTCATGTTGGCAGGATTCTCAGAGCAAGACGACAAGACAAAGATGGTGATCGAATCAACGTTTCTATGAAGTGCAACCTGGATCGTGAAGATTATACTAGTTGCGTTTCCCCTTCACCTTACCCTACGCTTGAATCTCGAGACGAGATTGTTGCTTAGTGGGGGTGAGTTGTCACATCCCTAGTTCTGACAATGCCTAGTGCATGCATTAGAGTGTTGCACCATGTTTAAATTTCATTTAAATTTGAAATGGGGATTGTTGAAACCCTAGCACCAAATGAAATTTAACTAGGTTCAATAAAAAAAATATTTTCAATAACCCAGAATGCCCTTTGGAAATGTTCATAATTTCTGTTAGAGGTGAAAACCTCTTCCAAAAATGATGAACATACTTATAGGCTATTCCTGGATTTTTGAATTAAATTATATAGTATTTGCATTTGGGCATTTAATTGCTAATAATATTTTAAATGCTCAAATAATCACAAACTGAAATGTTTACTGTTGGAAATATTCCAAACAGTGGCCACAGTCAGTTGCATGAATTTTGGAAATGCTCTGGCATTTTTAATAAATCCAAACACAATTACAGAAAATAGAAAACAGTAACTAAAATAGAAATAAGAGAGGAGAGAAACCTTACCTGGCGCTCACCTGGTAGCCCACCTGGCCCAGCAGCACGGCCCAGCCCGCCACCGCTACTCCCCTGTCGTCTTCCTCCTCGCCAGAAGGACGCGGACACCGCGACGCCGCCGTGCGCGCCACCTCCTCCCTGCCTGCGTGCTTCCTTGACGCCCTGGCTTTCTCTGGAGACGCCACGCGCGTTCCCGAACCCAACCGCTCACTCCCGTCCTCTCTCCCCTCCTCTGTTTCTCTCCCTCGCGACCACCGAGCGTGCCCGTCGCCGCCGTTCGCTGCCACCTTGGCCACCGACCACCCCTCGCCTTGCCGATGAGTCCAGAGGCTCCGCCTCGACGCCCTCACCCTCTCCATTGAGCTACACCCCGCCGGGAGGCCTGCTCCACCGTCACTGCCATCGTCTTCAACCTCGGGCATCCGAGATGCCGCCGGCCGATTCGTCTGCCCCAGGTCGTCAACGAGCAAGCCGAACCCCTCCTCGTGATCACTGTGAGCTCCTACGTCGATTACCCCTCTTCCCCGGCCTCTCCACGCTCCCTAGCCACGGCTCCACCTCCGGCCGAAGCTCTGCTCCGCCATGGCCGCAGCTCGCGCGCTCCCCGTGCTCCGCTCGTTACTCCCCTGCAATAGGCGTGCTCCGGAGCGCCTCCCCTCGTCGCTGCCTTGCTCAGACCCCTCGCCTGTGAGCCCTAGCCGCAACGCCGCACCTCACCGAGCTCCGGCCGTCGTGCTTGCCATCGCCGCCGTCACTACGGTCCACCCCAGCGCGAGCTGATGGCTCCGTTGGATGCGGACGAGCACTAGCGTCTCACAGGACTAAACCGCGCTCGAAACCGCGGCCTACAGCTCGATCCCGAGCGTCGCCGCCGCGAGCCGTGGTCGCCGCCGTTTAATCGCCGGCGCGTCCGACGTGGCTATGTCATTAGGGCTTAATTACATTTAGTTTAATCACACTAGTCACTGACATCAGGGCCCCACCAGCTAAATAACCACCGGTTATTCTTTTAATCAGTTTTAGTCAAACCAAGCGGGACCCACACGTCAGCGTTGACCTTGCTGACGTGGCCTTGACTGGCCCCGCACGTCAGTGACCAACGCCAGCCCTATGACACTGACCAGTGGACCCCACTGGTCAGGTTTGACCAGCAACAGCGTCTGTTGACCTGCTGACGTCATAGTGATGCAGTGCTGACGCAGTAACTCTTTTTCTGTATTTATTCTTATATAGGAAATTCCAGAAATTGTTGCAAACTTCTAAAATTCATATAAAATCAACCATAGCTCCAAATCAAACAAATTATATATGAAAAATTATCAGAAAAATTTAAGGAATCCATCTGTACCATTTTCATGCATGTTAGAACAACTTATCACTACTGTTTAGGGCAAATGAAGTGAATGGCATTTGAATAATCACATATGGAGTTTGAATTTGAATCTTGTATTCAAACCAACTTCATTTAATCTGTTGCTAGTTGCATTAGCTCAAACACATTCATTTTGCCATGTCATGAGCATGCATCATATTGTGCATTGCATTGATTGTATTTCTTCTTTGTTGCCGGTATTTGTCCCCTCTCGATAGACGTGATACCGATGATGTGATCGTTGACACTGATGAAGACTCAATGTTATCTTCAGAAGTGCCAGGCAAGCAAAACCCCCTTGTTCATTCCGATACAATCCTACCCTCTCGCTCCTGCTCTCTTTTACTGCATTAGGACAACACCGATTCATCTGTTACTTGCTGCGGTAGCTGAACCCCTTTATCCTTTGCATGACCTGTCATTCCACAGTAAATAGATGAAACCCACTAGTATGAGTAGGAGTTGTTTGAGCCCTGTTATGCCTACTCATTCATGCTTGTTTGTCATGCCTGCTACTGCTTAGAGTTGAGTCAGGTCTGATTCATCGAGGATGAATCAGAGGCGTGTGAACATGTCCTACTGTGTGTGAGCTAAGTGTGTGAACACGATTTGGTAAAGGTAGCGGTGAGAGGCCATGTAGGAGTACATGGTGGGTTGTCTCATTGCAGCCGTCCTCAGGAACTGAGTTCTGTGTTCGTGATCCATGATTCAGCTACTACCATACATTGGGCCCTGAAATATGACCCCGCTCGACTTCTCATTCACCCTCGTCCTCTGTCCAGGAGTTGCAAGTAGTTTCTGGTGTTTGTAGTATGCTGGAGGCCGTGGACAGCGCTGACCGTAGGGGTGTGCTGTGATGCGGTAGGCACGTGGCCGGGTAAACCGGGCGCCCGTTTGGTGTCACGGAACCCTGTTCACATCGTTTGGGGCTGTGAGCGAAACTCCGGCCGGATCTCCTCATGGATGGAACCCGAATAGGCGATAAACCTGGACTAGAGACTTGAGTGTTTAGGTAGGTCGTGGTCTACACCCACGTCGGCTTTCGCTTGAAGTCTGCCGAGCACATGTCGTGTGCAGACGCTAAGTGGTGGAAACATGTATGAAGAAGTACACCCCTGCAGGGTTAACATCATCTATTCGAATAGCCGTGTCCGCGGAAAAGGACTTCTGGATTACTTATATCAGTTCATAGACAAGTGAAAGTGGATACTTTAAAATGCGCAAGATAAGCGTGAGTGCTATGGATGGCGTTCTCGTAGGGAGACGGGAGCGGATCCATAGTGGTGTATTGATATGGTGAATATGTGGACTCGTGTGCGCCACCTCAAAAGAGTCGCTTGCAGTCATAGTTTAGGATAGCCACCGAGTCAAAGCTGGCTTGCTGCAGTCAAACCCTACCATCCCCTTTGTTGATAATGATGCATATGTAGATAGCTCTGATGTAAGTCTTGCTGGGTACATTTGTACTCACGTTTGCCTATTTTATGTTTTTGCAGAGAGACTTCGGTCTCGCTAGTAGTTTCACGTGGACTTCGACGTTTAGCTTGATACCTCAGCTACGATCTTGTGCCCTCGGCAGGATCTGGTAGATAGTCAGGCTTCTCAGCCTTTTCATTTATAGTTGTCTGTACTCAGACATGATAGCTTCCGCTTGTGCTTTGACTTGTATGCTCTGAGTGTTGGGTCACGAGACCCATGTTTGTAATATCTCGCTCCTCGGAGCCTATTGAATAAACTACTTGAGTAGTAGAGTCATTTTGTGATGCCATGTTGTATTGCACATATCGAGCATATTGTGTGTATGTTATTGAAATGCTTGGTATGTGTGGGATCTGACCATCTAGTTGTTTATCTTTAGTAGCCTCTCTTACCGGGAAATGTCTCCTAGTGTTTCCACTGAGCCATGGTAGCTTGCTACTGCTCCGGAACACTTAGGCTGGCCGGCATGTGTCCTTCTTCGTTCCTGTGTCTGTCCCTTCGGGGAAATGTCACGCTTTGAGTACCGGAGTCCTGTTAGCCCGCTACAGCCCGGTTTACCGGAGTCCTGCTAGCCCAGTGCTACAGCCCGGACCCACTTGCTGATGACCGACACGTTCGAAGCTGGGTCATGGATGCCTGTCCCTGTAAGTCTGTGCCACTTTGGGTTTACGACTAGTCATGTCAGCCCGGGCTCCTTATCATATGGATGCTAGCGACACTATCATATACGTGAGCCAAAAGGCGCAAACGGTCCCGGGCAAAGGTAAGGCGACACCCGTGGGGATACCGTGCATGAGGCCGCAAAGTGATATGAGGTGTTACCGGCTAGATCGATGTGACATCGAGTCGGGGTCCTGACAGTGGCGAATTAGATCATTTGGGGTGATAATCTTCCTTCTTCTTTTGCTCCTATGTTTCATCTTTTGCTTCGGGTGTTTTGCCGCACGTGTCACGTTCTCTATGAGGCATGAATAGAACAATGCTTTTTTTGAGGGAATGAATAGAACAATGCTAACAATGAGATGACTAGCAAATTAGATCATTTTTTATCGCCATATGGCATTGGGCTGCCGTGTTTCGTGCTCCTCCGTCGTAGTACTACTCCAGTGGAAAACTTGAGTATACCGCATGGTTCTTTGCTCCTCCTCAGGTCGTCGGCGCATTTATACGAGCAGTCAAATCACAAGGCCCCGCCTTCCAGCAGTAATGAGCCGTCAAATCACAAAGGCCCTCGCCTCTCGTGAAACCAACCAAGCTAGACTGCCCCGCCCTAAAAAAAAAAAAAAAAATGTATACTTTTGTATAGTAGTGGTATCGATGGATTGTGCCATGGAGCAAAACTTGAAATTAAAAAAAAGTGGTACATATATAGAGCGCTCGTCGCCAAATTATGCATATAGTATTATTAAAAAGACTAGTCACAATAATGGTGTCTAGCACAACCCACCCCTAAAATAAAACTAAGCACCCTAGAATTCTTTGACAAAACTAAGCACCCTGAAATTCTTTGAGAACTAAACTACTGGCTATATGGTGTTGGCCATATATATTGTACGTATAGGATGTGAAGAAATGAGTGGTAGTACTACACCAACTAAAAGATGAAATGTAAGAAATACTAGTATGTACGTACTGAAGAGTTAAAGTAACGAGAAGAAACATAGCATAGTTCTGCTGGGGGCTCAACACAACACACCCCTCAAATTAAATTATGCACACCTGAAATTAAACTTTGCAACTATTCCGGTAGACACTGCATTAGAACCATCATGAGCAACGACACTACCACCTTACTCGGAGTCCTCATCCACGTCCTCGACTTTGTCCTTGTCCCTCTTCCTCTTGGCCGATACTTCTTTGCTTGAACCGCACACTTGGCTCTTGCTCTTCATCCAACCCTTGTAGATATTGAAACAAAGGTAGCCATCCATTGCAGCGTAGTGGATGTGGTCTATATCTAGTACATTCTTCCATGCATAACAATGAAACGTGTATGGAGGTTTCTCCAGTTTATCATACGAAGGACGAACCATGGCTCCTGCCATGGTCAGCATTGAAGGTTGACGAGAGGACACCAGCCGATTCTTCTGGAGGTCGAAGGGGTTGCCTATAACGAGGCGTATCCGACCTAGGACTTCTTTGTCGTTCTTAAAGTCTACAGTAATGAATTTCTCTCTTTTGTCCTTGAGGAAGTTCTTAAAATCCTGGCAATCAATGTCGGCATGGCATATGTGGTAGACCAAGCAAACTTTATGTACACAAACCTGGATCACAGCGGGCTTCTTCCTCTCTTCGTCCTTTAGATCCTTCTCTCGTCCCAGGACTGTGGTGTACTCAACATCTAGCCCAGCAACCCACTCATCATCTGAGTCTTCGAACGTGCGTCTGAAGCGAGAAAGGCATCCTTTCACTGTCGAAGAAGAATGGGTGTAGATGACATCGAACTCATCGCCGGTGATGGTTCTAACCTTATACTCACTGCCGATCGTGGATATTTGGGATGCCATGGATTTGGGAGGAGGGTTAGGATTAGTGGAACTGCTATAATGTGAAAGGACGGGACGACTAGGAGCGAACCGCCGTAGTATTGAAGGACGTGCGGGGACGAGTAGGAGCGAACTTCCAGCGTGCGAATGGCAGGGTAGTGGCTTTCCATTCTCCCATGATACGGGCTTCCGAGAGCCCTTGGATCTGAGATCGAATGGTTGCATGGCGTGAGTCTAGACCTATGGGTGAATATCCTATCTTGGAGGGTTATTCTGCAAATTTTTAGCAACTTAGCATGCAATCGTTTGATCTCAGATCCAAGGGCTGCCAGCAGCCCGTATCATGGTCGCGCCTACCATGACCATCACGTCGCTCGCGCGTCGCGCCCTTGGAGATTTAATAGGGTGCGTTAGGCTATCTGATGTTGGCATGTCATACATAGTCATCACTTAGTCACTCATACTACAACAAGGTTGGCTATAAGTGTACTTATTTTTTTACTCCTCTCTATCTCTCTGTACGGAGTATCTAACTGGTTGGAAAGGCATGCAAATTCCCAAACCGCTTCCTACACCCTGAATCGAATTTTTTGCCTAAAAAGTTGTGCCGTGCAATTGGAATTCCAACTTGAGTACTACTACTAGTAGGAGTACCAGGGGCCAGTTCTTTTAGGCTTCTAGATTAGTAATCCCATAACTACTACCTCCATCCTGGTTTATTGGTCCCCATTGTAATTTGTGTCAAATTTTGATCATAAATTTAACTAAGGAAATTTTAGTGCATGTCACATGCACTAACATTTTATCAGTTAAATGTTTGGTCAAAATTTAGCACAAATTACAATGGTGAGGAATAAACCAGGACGGAGGTACTATACTACTAGTACTAGTTTAGAAGCCCAAATAAATGAGTCAGGCGCCTTATTGTTTTGGCCCTTCCCAGTGCTCCACGGTGTACATGTGCTAAGGGTGCCACATAGGCAAGAAAATGATGTGGCAAAGCAATTAAAGAAGAGAGAGAGAGCATTAGTGTGACCCTAGGAGGAAACAGTGCTAAGCGCGTGAACCTATGCAAAATGACTATCAACCAATGAATGATGCAGTTTAATTGTTAAACAATTCAATGAGGGAGGCTTAACTACAAAAGCTAAGCACTAATGCACTGGGGAGACTAGTTGCTAAGGTTTTAAATGCGCTTAGCACCTCACGTAAGCACCAATGCATTGGAATCATTACTCTCCACTGTGACTAGTCTTATGGGAAAAGCTGGGGAAGCCGCCAAAAGAACTGGCCCTAGGAGTAGTATCTAGGGATCGAGTGTGCGAGATGAACCGGAAAAAGTAAATGCAGAGAGATGAAATGCAAAAAAGACGAAGGGATGTGATGGTTTCTTGTCCGTTTATTTTACCAGGCCACTTGTTACTGGGAGTGGTTGGGTTTTGTGATATGACGGCTTTACTGCGGCGCCACGAGCGGGGTGAGAGGTGAGACTCTCGTGCAGCGCCGCCCTCTACACTAGTACTACTACATCGGTCGTGGTTTATCCCCCATTGAATTTTACTGAAGATTTAATTGACAAAATGTCAGTGCATTTCAACAAAAACAATATCATATTTGAACATAGTTTTCAATGATATAATTTTAGGTGACATGCATCATGATTTATCATACTATATATAATGTTAGTTCAATTTTTGGTCGTACTAATCTATTGTAGTAAGGTGCCCCTGCGTTGCACGGAAGAGTGAAATGCATTGATCGGGGTGTTGTTTAGGATGTGGGGGTCATCTCATGTGTAACAGGTATCGATAGGTTTCTTCGGATATTATTTCATCTCTAGAGCTCAGAAGCATCCGGGTGAAATATATAAAAAAATATCTTTTCCAAACAAAAGCGTTCAACTGTTCAACCTGCATCCAAAACTTGTGAAGAAATAACTCTTATTGTGATTTGTAGGAAATGGTTCATCATAAGTCTTTCACCAGTACTATAGTAAAAATTCATACATGGAAGATTCTAGACTAAACCATAAATGGATACACTTTTATTCATGCGCGATACTCCAATAGAGCAAGATCATGTATGGAAGTCTCCACATGCTTAGACATGGGATTACATTGAGCGAAGACTAATGATCAACATTTAACTTAGTAATGCAGATGTCCAGGTGAACCTCCTTGGAGTCTCCATGCACATTGTTGGGGGTCAAATAATACCATGCGTCTTCCATGTCCACATCGGCGGGAAGGTCCCAGCTCGGCAGAGTCCAAGTCAGCTTGACGTAGCCAGTGTCGCCGCCCACGTACCTCCAAGGGGTAGTAATAGTGAGCACACACCCGTACATCGGCCTCGTGTCAGTGTCAGCGTCAGTGGCATCATCCCTGACGCACACTATAGAGATGTGGCGGCGGCCTGTGCGGGCATCGCCTGTGGCCACGATCAAGAGGAAGACGCTATCGTCCTCCTCCGAGACTAGCAAGCGGCGCTGATCCTCCAGTGACTCCGGCATAGTGAACGGGTAGCACGTCTTGTACTTGATGTTCTTTGCTAAGGGCCAGTAGTGATCGCGGCATGCCTGCGTTAGGTGATGCACGATGTCCGCCGGCGAGCCCCAAAACGGCACCGGGCACTCATAGCAGTAGACGAAGGGCTCCTTGGAGGCATCAACCAGGCCGTCCATGAAACATGAGTGGCTGTAGGGGACGTTCCGCTAGTTGAATATATGAGCAAGTTACTACGAGATTTACTACAAAATAAATCATGACGGCTATAATGGAGATTAAACTAATCATGTGGACTAGCATAGTAGATGAACAGATCGAGTCTAGGACACAGACTAGAAACATGAATTCTACCACGATTTCGAACAGGAAGGACATAAACACATACGGTGCAACGGGAGCAACACCATTGGCGTTGAGGTTGTTGCCCATGTCATTGATGAAGAGGTTCCCGAGGTCGGGGAGGAAGTCGTTGTCGGTGAAGTCGTCGCTGCTAGCAGTCACGAGAGTGCGCTCCCCAAATGTCAACAATGCCTGCCGAATGGAGCGCGGGAGGGAGTGGATGTAGGGAATGTTGCAGCCGCCGAATGGAGCGCAGGAGTAGCCCACGAAGCAGTAGATGGTGCTCCTCCCTAGTCTCTATTCTTATCTCTATCTCTACTACTCTTCTTTGTTTTTTATAATATACTAGTTGTAGTTGTCAAATCAAATAGTACTGCGCCGTCCACTACACGCCCGGCTGAACACACCTCCTCGCCTCCATCAAACCCCTCCGTTAAACCCGCATGCAAACCGAGAAACCTACTCTGGCCCGCGGGAGGAAATTTGCCATTTGCCGCGGGAGGGTTATTCTGCAAATTTTTAGCAACTTATCATGCAGCCGTTTGATCTCAGATCCAAAGGTTGCCAGCAGCCCGCATCATGGTCGCGCCTACCACGACCGTCGAGTCGCACGCGCGGTCGCACCCTTGGAGATTTAACATGGTGCGTTAGGCTATTTGATGTTGGCATGTCATACATAGTCATCACTTAGTCACTCATACTACAACAAGGTTAGCTATAAGGTTGGCTATCAGTGTATTTTTTTACTTCTCTCTATCTCTTTCTTCGTATTCCGTGTAGTGCCAAAAATGTTCTTATATTATGGGACACAGGGAGTACTAGTCTTTATTGCATTTGCCAATGAGTGAACTCTTCCAATGAAATGGTGTGCTTATTAGTTTTTTGTTGCTAAGTTTGCTTCATTTAATTAGCTATAGACTCAAAATTGTCTTTTCACCTAGGTACACACGCTTAGCACCGTTTCTTCCTTGGGTGACCAAACTAGTCTCTCTCTCTTCTTGATTAACTTGCCACATCAGACTTTATGCCTATGTGGCAAGCTTAGCACCTGTAGGAGCAAGTAAGGCTGCTTGTAAGGCTGGTCGTAATGATAGTATCATAGCTAGTATCATGCATGCCAAGTAGACAATTTTGATGAGGTGTCATATAATTAAATGAAGAAAGAGATGGTTGAGTATCATATCATGATACCGTATCATAATAAATGCTAGGCTACTATGTGTCATGCATGCCAATAAATAAAGTACTATATGATACTATGCATTAGGGATGTAGTATCATATGCATGATACTAGCACATGATACTCCCCATTACAACCATCCTAATGGGAGTAGTATCATGCGTGCCAACAATGCAATCTTGATGAGGTGACATCAAATTAAATGAAGAAAAGAGAGAGTTGAGTATCATAATATGATACTGTAGTATCATATTAAATGATGTGCTACTATGTGTCATGCATGATAATAAATAAACTATCCTATGATACCAACACATGATACTATGCATTACGGATGTAGTATCATACAAAAGTATCATATGCATGATACTAGTATATGATACTCTCCATTACGACCAACCTAAGTACAATAGTGCGCTTTACATGGCATTTTTGCATATGTGGAGGAAAGAGAGGCAAGGAAAAATTAGAGAAGTGGGCTCTCATGCAAGAGCCAGCCTCTACTACAGTCTACATGGTGGAGCATCAGGAGAGGCACCTGTATGGAGGTGGTCAAGAATCAGGAGACTCACGCCGGTCATAGCGTCGCAGTTAAAATGATAATGGCAAGTCAAATCATGTGGCCCCACCTATCCAGTAGTAACTCGCTGTCAAATCACACATCCCTACGTTTGCAGCAGCCTACTCCCTCGTCTTCTCGCGTCTCTGTCGAACCGACTAGGCGGAACTGCCCCGCCGCCTACCGCGCAGGAAAAGCCCCGCCCTCGACTTTTAAATAGTACAGTATACAAATTTTGTATCCATGGATTGCACCATGGAGAAAAGCCTCTAGAAAACGGCGGTACACATGTACGGAGTATACAACACACCCGTCGCGTTCACGTCGCACCCCAGAGGTCGGTCGGTCTGGCGTGCTGCTCTCCGAATGGAACGTGCGTCATATTGCGTTTGCACACACATGTGGGACCGCAATTGAGAACCGACCATAGGCACACTCCCCGGCCCCGCAAGTCGGGTGACTTAATAGAAGAGGGAGACGAGCGATAGTACTAGAGAAGTGTTGTACTATGTTGGTGCCTGGACGATCCCTGCAAGACACGGAAGATTAGTTTGTCCATGCATGTGACCAGACTCCAGCAGACATGCCTGGATTGGCTTGTCACATCCCTAGCTTCTGGTTTGCTCTGAGCTAGCTAGTCATGTGTTGCATCATGTTTAAATTTCAGTTAAACCTGAAATGGGGATTGTTTAAACCCTAGCACCAAATGAATTCAAATAGGCTCAAATAAAATCATTTTCAATAAACCCAAAATGCCTTTGAAAATGTTCATGATTTCTGATAAAGGTGAAAACCTCTGCCAAAAATGATGAACATATTTATAGGTCATTTCTGGATTTTTGAATTAACTCGTATTGTATTTGAATTGGGGCATTTAAATCTTATAAATATTTTTAAATGCTCTAATAATTCTGAAACTAGTTGAGGGTTGTTGGAAATAATTTCAATAGTGCCACAAATATTTTCAGGATTTTAATAATGCTCTGGCATTTTTAATAAAGCCAAAACAATTGCAGAAAATAGAAAAGGGATTTAAAAGAGACGGAGAGAGACTTACTGGCTTACCTGCGCAGCCCACCTGGCGGCCCAAGTGGCCGACCCAGCCCACTGCCTGGAACTATTGGCCAGCCCACCAGGAGCCCCACCGTCTTCAACCTCTGCCAGTAGGCAGAGGCGTGTCGACGCGCGCGCGCCCGATGCTCCACCTCCTGCTTCCACCTCCTGCTGCCCCCTCATCGCCCTGGACTCCCTCCGCGATGCCACGCGACCCCCGACGCTCTCTCGCTCTCTGGTTCTCTCTCCCCCGACCTCGTCCCCTCCTCTGTCCTGCTCCTCTCTCCACCGAACGGAGCCGTCGCCACCGTCGCTGTTCGTCGTGGCCACCGACCTCCCCACGCCAAGCCAGCTAGCCCACGAGCACCGCCTCACTGCGGCACACCTCTACGCCCAGTCCCATGAGCCCGGACGCCTTGAAGAGACGCCTTCGAGCTCGTCTCCTAGCTCGGACTCGCCGGTCGCCGTCGCCCGATTTGTTGAACTCCGGTCGCCTCCGAGCTCGCTGACCACCTCTTCCTCTCCACTGTGAGATTCTACGCCTCCCCTCTCTCTCCCCGTGCTCGATTTCACCGCGTAGCCGTCGCCTCTGTCGATCCCGAGAACCCGTCGCTGCCGGCTGTGTCGCCGCCGTGGCTAGAGCTCACACACGTCGCGTCTGAGCATACCATCGTACTCAGCGCGATGCCAAAAGCCCAAAACCCCAACCCACGGCTCCTGCCGTTCGCTGTAGCGTCGTCTCCGCCGACGCCCGAACTCCGGCCGCCGCCGCGAGCCCCGTTCCGGTGAGCTCAGGCCAGCCCAGCCCCAGCTGCCGCCACCGTTGGATGCGGTGCACCTTCAGCTACCCATAGGTGCAACCCGCGCATCGAATGTTGCCCTGTAGAGCATTTTCGAGCCGCCCCGCCGTCTCTGTCGTCGCCGGCGGCTAAACACCGGCGGGCTGACCGTGTTGACCGGCGAGGTTTGACCCCGGCTAACCAGAGGTTTGACCCCTCTCTCTCACTGACATGCGGGCCCCGCCCGGCTAACTAAGTAGTTAGGGCTAATCCTATCTAGGTTAGTTAGGTTAGTTACTGACCAGTGGGCCCAGGCCCTAATTAACCTAGGTTAGTGCTAACATAACACTAACTAACCCTGTTAGTTAGTTGCTACACTGACATGTGGGCCCCAGCCGTCAGGTTTGACCTGGGCTGGCGCCTTTGACCTGATGACGTCACCCCGATGTCATGCTGACGCAGTTAATTATTTTCTGGATTTAATTTTATTCAGGAAATTCCAGAAAATGTACTAAACTTCTAAAAATCATAGAAATTCAACCGTAGCTCCAAATCAAATAATTTATATATGAAAAATGATCAGAAAAATCCAATCTATCCATCTGTACCATTTTCATGTATGTTAGAACAACTTATGACTACTCTTTAGGACAATTCAATTAAATGGCATTTAAATAATCACATATGGAGTTTGAATTTGAATCGTTGATTCAAACCAACTTCATTTAACTTGCTGCTAGTTGCATTAGCTCAAATCACAGCATATTGCCATGTCATGATCATGCACCATATTGCTGCATTGCATTGATTGTGTTCTTCCTTGTTTGCCGGTATTTGTCCCCTCTTAGTAGACGTGGTCCCGACGATGAGTTCGATGACACCGATGAAGAGTTATATCATCCTCAGAAGTGCCAGGCAAGCAAAAACCCCTTGTTCATTCCGATAAAATCCCACTCCCTCGCTCCTGCTCTCTTTACTGCATTAGGACAACAACGACATATTTGTTACTTGCTGCGGTAGCTGAACCCCTTTATCCTCTGCATGGCCTGTCATTGCCACAGTAAATAGATGAAACCCACTAGCATGAGTAGGAGTTGTTTGAGCCCTGATGTGCCTACTCATTCATGCTTGTTTGTCATGCCTGCTACTGCTTAGAGTTGAGTCAGGTCTGATTCATCGGGGATGAATCGGAGGTGTGTAAACATGTCCTGCCGTGTGTGAGCTAAGTGTGTGAACACGATTTGGTAAAGGTAGCGGTGAGAGGCCATGTAGGAGTACATGGTGGGTTGTCTCATTGCAGCCGTCCTCAGGAACTGAGTTCTGTGTTTGTGATCCATGAACAGTTACTACCACACATTGGGTTCCGGTAACTCGACCCCTCTCGACTTATTAATCAACATGATCTCTGTCCAGGAGTTGCAACTAGTTTCTGGTGTTTGTAGGTTGTGTTAGTAGTCTACCAAGTGGTACCCGGTACAGGTGGGCTTGGGACAGACTAGGCACCATGGCACGGTGTACCAAGCGTAGATCTACCTGTCGAGGTGGGCTTGGGAACCCTGCACACATCGTTTGGGGCCGTGAGCGACACCCCGGCCAGATCTCCTTGCGGATGGAACCCGAATAGGCAATAAACCTGGACGAGAGACTTGTGTGGTTATTCAGGTCGTGGCCGACACCCTCGCTGGGCTTCCGCTTGAAGGTTGCCGAGTACATGTCGTGTAAACGGCGGTAAGTGGTGAGAGCGTGTGTGAATAAGTACACCCCTGCAGGGTTAACATCATCTATTCGAATAGCCGTGTCCGCGGTAAAGGACTTCTGGGTTGCCTGTACAGTTCATAGACAAGTGAAAGTGGATACTCTAAAATACGCAAGATAAGTGTGAGTGCTATGGATGGCGTTCTCGTAGGGAGACGGGAGCGGATCCATAGTGGTGTATTGATATGGTGAATATGTGGACTCGTGTGCGCCACCTCAAAAGAGTTACTTGCAGTCATAGTTCAGGATAGCCACCGAGTCAAAGCTGGCTTGCTGCAGTCAAACCCCACCATGCCCTTGTTGATAATGATGCATATGTTGTTAGATCTGATGTAAGTCTTGCTGGGTACATTTGTACTCACGTTGCTTAACTTATGTTTTTGCAGAGAGACTTCGGTCTCGCTAGTAGTTTCACGTGGACTTCGACGTTTAGCTTGATACCTCAGCTACGATCTTGTGCCCTTGGCAGGATCTGGTAGATAGTCAGGCTTCTCAGCCTTTTCATTTATAGTTGTCTGTACTCAGACATGATAGCTTCCGCTTGTGCTTTGACTTGTATGCTCTGAGTGTTGGGTCACGAGACCCATGTTTGTAATATCTCGCTCCTCGGAGCCTATTGAATAAACTACTTGAGTAGTAGAGTCATTTTGTGATGCCATGTTGTATTGCACATATCGAGCATATTGTGTGTATGTTATTGAAATGCTTGGTATGTGTGGGATCTGACCATCTAGTTGTTTATCTTTAGTAGCCTCTCTTACCGGGAAATGTCTCCTAGTGTTTCCACTGAGCCATGGTAGCTTGCTACTGCTCCGGAACACTTAGGCTGGCCGGCATGTGTCCTTCTTCGTTCCTGTGTCTGTCCCTTCGGGGAAATGTCACGCTTTGAGTACCGGAGTCCTGTTAGCCCGCTACAGCCCGGTTTACCGGAGTCCTGCTAGCCCAGTGCTACAGCCCGGACCCACTTGCTGATGACCGACACGTTCGAAGCTGGGTCATGGATGCCTGTCCCTGTAAGTCTGTGCCACTTTGGGTTTACGACTAGTCATGTCAGCCCGGGCTCCTTATCATATGGATGCTAGCGACACTATCATATACGTGAGCCAAAAGGCGCAAACGGTCCCGGGCAAAGGTAAGGCGACACCCGTGGGGATACCGTGCATGAGGCCGCAAAGTGATATGAGGTGTTACCGGCTAGATCGATGTGACATCGAGTCGGGGTCCTGACAGTGGCGAATTAGATCATTTGGGGTGATAATCTTCCTTCTTCTTTGCTCCTATGTTTCATCTTTTGCTTCGGGTGTTTTGCCGCACGTGTCACGTTCTCTATGAGGCATGAATAGAACAATGCTTTTTTTGAGGGAATGAATAGAACAATGCTAACAATGAGATGACTAGCAAATTAGATCATTTTTTATCGCCATATGGCATTGGGCTGCCGTGTTTCGTGCTCCTCCGTCGTAGTACTACTCCAGTGGAAAACTTGAGTATACCGCATGGTTCTTTGCTCCTCCTCAGGTCGTCGGCGCATTTATACGAGCAGTCAAATCACAAGGCCCCGCCTTCCAGCAGTAATGAGCCGTCAAATCACAAAGGCCCTCGCCTCTCGTGAAACCAACCAAGCTAGACTGCCCCGCCCTCTAGCCTTTTAAAAAAATGTATACTTTTGTATAGTAGTGGTATCGATGGATTGTGCCATGGAGCAAAACTTGAAATTAAAAAAAAGTGGTACATATATAGAGCGCTCGTCGCCAAATTATGCATATAGTATTATTAAAAAGACTAGTCACAATAATGGTGTCTAGCACAACCCACCCCTAAAATAAAACTAAGCACCCTAGAATTCTTTGACAAAACTAAGCACCCTGAAATTCTTTGAGAACTAAACTACTGGCTATATGGTGTTGGCCATATATATTGTACGTATAGGATGTGAAGAAATGAGTGGTAGTACTACACCAACTAAAAGATGAAATGTAAGAAATACTAGTATGTACGTACTGAAGAGTTAAAGTAACGAGAAGAAACATAGCATAGTTCTGCTGGGGGCTCAACACAACACACCCCTCAAATTAAATTATGCACACCTGAAATTAAACTTTGCAACTATTCCGGTAGACACTGCATTAGAACCATCATGAGCAACGACACTACCACCTTACTCGGAGTCCTCATCCACGTCCTCGACTTTGTCCTTGTCCCTCTTCCTCTTGGCCGATACTTCTTTGCTTGAACCGCACACTTGGCTCTTGCTCTTCATCCAACCCTTGTAGATATTGAAACAAAGGTAGCCATCCATTGCAGCGTAGTGGATGTGGTCTATATCTAGTACATTCTTCCATGCATAACAATGAAACGTGTATGGAGGTTTCTCCAGTTTATCATACGAAGGACGAACCATGGCTCCTGCCATGGTCAGCATTGAAGGTTGACGAGAGGACACCAGCCGATTCTTCTGGAGGTCGAAGGGGTTGCCTATAACGAGGCGTATCCGACCTAGGACTTCTTTGTCGTTCTTAAAGTCTACAGTAATGAATTTCTCTCTTTTGTCCTTGAGGAAGTTCTTAAAATCCTGGCAATCAATGTCGGCATGGCATATGTGGTAGACCAAGCAAACTTTATGTACACAAACCTGGATCACAGCGGGCTTCTTCCTCTCTTCGTCCTTTAGATCCTTCTCTCGTCCCAGGACTGTGGTGTACTCAACATCTAGCCCAGCAACCCACTCATCATCTGAGTCTTCGAACATGCGTCTGAAGCGAGAAAGGCATCCTTTCACTGTCGAAGAAGAATGGGTGTAGATGACATCGAACTCATCGCCGGTGATGGTTCTAACCTTATACTCACTGCCGATCGTGGATATTTGGGATGCCATGGATTTGGGAGGAGGGTTAGGATTAGTGGAACTGCTATAATGTGAAAGGACGGGACGACTAGGAGCGAACCGCCGTAGTATTGAAGGACGTGCGGGGACGAGTAGGAGCGAACTTCCAGCGTGCGAATGGCAGGGTAGTGGCTTTCCATTCTCCCATGATACGGGCTTCCGAGAGCCCTTGGATCTGAGATCGAATGGTTGCATGGCGTGAGTCTAGACCTATGGGTGAATATCCTATCTTGGAGGGTTATTCTGCAAATTTTTAGCAACTTAGCATGCAATCGTTTGATCTCAGATCCAAGGGCTGCCAGCAGCCCGTATCATGGTCGCGCCTACCATGACCATCACGTCGCTCGCGCGTCGCGCCCTTGGAGATTTAATAGGGTGCGTTAGGCTATCTGATGTTGGCATGTCATACATAGTCATCACTTAGTCACTCATACTACAACAAGGTTGGCTATAAGTGTACTTATTTTTTTACTCCTCTCTATCTCTCTGTACGGAGTATCTAACTGGTTGGAAAGGCATGCAAATTCCCAAACCGCTTCCTACACCCTGAATCGAATTTTTTGCCTAAAAAGTTGTGCCGTGCAATTGGAATTCCAACTTGAGTACTACTACTAGTAGGAGTACCAGGGGCCAGTTCTTTTAGGCTTCTAGATTAGTAATCCCATAACTACTACCTCCATCCTGGTTTATTGGTCCCCATTGTAATTTGTGTCAAATTTTGATCATAAATTTAACTAAGGAAATTTTAGTGCATGTCACATGCACTAACATTTTATCAGTTAAATGTTTGGTCAAAATTTAGCACAAATTACAATGGTGAGGAATAAACCAGGACGGAGGTACTATACTACTAGTACTAGTTTAGAAGCCCAAATAAATGAGTCAGGCGCCTTATTGTTTTGGCCCTTCCCAGTGCTCCACGGTGTACATGTGCTAAGGGTGCCACATAGGCAAGAAAATGATGTGGCAAAGCAATTAAAGAAGAGAGAGAGAGCATTAGTGTGACCCTAGGAGGAAACAGTGCTAAGCGCGTTGAACCTATGCAAAATGACTATCAACCAATGAATGATGCAGTTTAATTGTTAAACAATTCAATGAGGGAGGCTTAACTACAAAAGCTAAGCACTAATGCACTGGGGAGACTAGTTGCTAAGGTTTTAAATGCGCTTAGCACCTCACGTAAGCACCAATGCATTGGAATCATTACTCTCCACTGTGACTAGTCTTATGGGAAAAGCTGGGGAAGCCGCCAAAAGAACTGGCCCTAGGAGTAGTATCTAGGGATCGAGTGTGCGAGATGAACCGGAAAAAGTAAATGCAGAGAGATGAAATGCAAAAAAGACGAAGGGATGTGATGGTTTCTTGTCCGTTTATTTTACCAGGCCACTTGTTACTGGGAGTGGTTGGGTTTTGTGATATGACGGCTTTACTGCGGCGCCACGAGCGGGGTGAGAGGTGAGACTCTCGTGCAGCGCCGCCCTCTACACTAGTACTACTACATCGGTCGTGGTTTATCCCCCATTGAATTTTACTGAAGATTTAATTGACAAAATGTCAGTGCATTTCAACAAAAACAATATCATATTTGAACATAGTTTTCAATGATATAATTTTAGGTGACATGCATCATGATTTATCATACTATATATAATGTTAGTTCAATTTTTGGTCGTACTAATCTATTGTAGTAAGGTGCCCCTGCGTTGCACGGAAGAGTGAAATGCATTGATCGGGGTGTTGTTTAGGATGTGGGGGTCATCTCATGTGTAACAGGTATCGATAGGTTTCTTCGGATATTATTTCATCTCTAGAGCTCAGAAGCATCCGGGTGAAATATATAAAAAAATATCTTTTCCAAACAAAAGCGTTCAACTGTTCAACCTGCATCCAAAACTTGTGAAGAAATAACTCTTATTGTGATTTGTAGGAAATGGTTCATCATAAGTCTTTCACCAGTACTATAGTAAAAATTCATACATGGAAGATTCTAGACTAAACCATAAATGGATACACTTTTATTCATGCGCGATACTCCAATAGAGCAAGATCATGTATGGAAGTCTCCACATGCTTAGACATGGGATTACATTGAGCGAAGACTAATGATCAACATTTAACTTAGTAATGCAGATGTCCAGGTGAACCTCCTTGGAGTCTCCATGCACATTGTTGGGGGTCAAATAATACCATGCGTCTTCCATGTCCACATCGGCGGGAAGGTCCCAGCTCGCAGAGTCCAAGTCAGCTTGACGTAGCCAGTGTCGCCGCCCACGTACCTCCAAGGGGTAGTAATAGTGAGCACACACCCGTACATCGGCCTCGTGTCAGTGTCAGCGTCAGTGGCATCATCCCTGACGCACACTATAGAGATGTGGCGGCGGCCTGTGCGGGCATCGCCTGTGGCCACGATCAAGAGGAAGACGCTATCGTCCTCCTCCGAGACTAGCAAGCGGCGCTGATCCTCCAGTGACTCCGGCATAGTGAACGGGTAGCACGTCTTGTACTTGATGTTCTTTGCTAAGGGCCAGTAGTGATCGCGGCATGCCTGCGTTAGGTGATGCACGATGTCCGTCGGCGAGCCCCAAAACGGCACCGGGCACTCATAGCAGTAGACGAAGGGCTCCTTGGAGGCATCAACCAGGCCGTCCATGAAACATGAGTGGCTGTAGGGGACGTTCCGCTAGTTGAATATATGAGCAAGTTACTACGAGATTTACTACAAAATAAATCATGACGGCTATAATGGAGATTAAACTAATCATGTGGACTAGCATAGTAGATGAACAGATCGAGTCTAGGACACAGACTAGAAACATGAATTCTACCACGATTTCGAACAGGAAGGACATAAACACATACGGTGCAACGGGAGCAACACCATTGGCGTTGAGGTTGTTGCCCATGTCATTGATGAAGAGGTTCCCGAGGTCGGGGAGGAAGTCGTTGTCGGTGAAGTCGTCGCTGCTAGCAGTCACGAGAGTGCGCTCCCCAAATGTCAACAATGCCTGCCGAATGGAGCGCGGGAGGGAGTGGATGTAGGGAATGTTGCAGCCGCCGAATGGAGCGCAGGAGTAGCCCACGAAGCAGTAGATGGTGCTCCTCCCTAGTCTCTATTCTTATCTCTATCTCTACTACTCTTCTTTGTTTTTTATAATATACTAGTTGTAGTTGTCAAATCAAATAGTACTGCGCCGTCCACTACACGCCCGGCTGAACACACCTCCTCGCCTCCATCAAACCCCTCCGTTAAACCCGCATGCAAACCGAGAAACCTACTCTGGCCCGCGGGAGGAAATTTGCCATTTGCCGCGGGAGGGTTATTCTGCAAATTTTTAGCAACTTATCATGCAGCCGTTTGATCTCAGATCCAAAGGTTGCCAGCAGCCCGCATCATGGTCGCGCCTACCACGACCGTCGAGTCGCACGCGCGGTCGCACCCTTGGAGATTTAACATGGTGCGTTAGGCTATTTGATGTTGGCATGTCATACATAGTCATCACTTAGTCACTCATACTACAACAAGGTTAGCTATAAGGTTGGCTATCAGTGTATTTTTTTTACTTCTCTCTATCTCTTTCTTCGTATTCCGTGTAGTGCCAAAAATGTTCTTATATTATGGGACACAGGGAGTACTAGTCTTTATTGCATTTGCCAATGAGTGAACTCTTCCAATGAAATGGTGTGCTTATTAGTTTTTTGTTGCTAAGTTTGCTTCATTTAATTAGCTATAGACTCAAAATTGTCTTTTCACCTAGGTACACACGCTTAGCACCGTTTCTTCCTTGGGTGACCAAACTAGTCTCTCTCTCTTCTTGATTAACTTGCCACATCAGACTTTATGCCTATGTGGCAAGCTTAGCACCTGTAGGAGCAAGTAAGGCTGCTTGTAAGGCTGGTCGTAATGATAGTATCATAGCTAGTATCATGCATGCCAAGTAGACAATTTTGATGAGGTGTCATATAATTAAATGAAGAAAGAGATGGTTGAGTATCATATCATGATACCGTATCATAATAAATGCTAGGCTACTATGTGTCATGCATGCCAATAAATAAAGTACTATATGATACTATGCATTAGGGATGTAGTATCATATGCATGATACTAGCACATGATACTCCCCATTACAACCATCCTAATGGGAGTAGTATCATGCGTGCCAACAATGCAATCTTGATGAGGTGACATCAAATTAAATGAAGAAAAGAGAGAGTTGAGTATCATAATATGATACTGTAGTATCATATTAAATGATGTGCTACTATGTGTCATGCATGATAATAAATAAACTATCCTATGATACCAACACATGATACTATGCATTACGGATGTAGTATCATACAAAAGTATCATATGCATGATACTAGTATATGATACTCTCCATTACGACCAACCTAAGTACAATAGTGCGCTTTACATGGCATTTTTGCATATGTGGAGGAAAGAGAGGCAAGGAAAAATTAGAGAAGTGGGCTCTCATGCAAGAGCCAGCCTCTACTACAGTCTACATGGTGGAGCATCAGGAGAGGCACCTGTATGGAGGTGGTCAAGAATCAGGAGACTCACGCCGGTCATAGCGTCGCAGTTAAAATGATAATGGCAAGTCAAATCATGTGGCCCCACCTATCCAGTAGTAACTCGCTGTCAAATCACACATCCCTACGTTTGCAGCAGCCTACTCCCTCGTCTTCTCGCGTCTCTGTCGAACCGACTAGGCGGAACTGCCCCGCCGCCTACCGCGCAGGAAAAGCCCCGCCCTCGACTTTTAAATAGTACAGTATACAAATTTTGTATCCATGGATTGCACCATGGAGAAAAGCCTCTAGAAAACGGCGGTACACATGTACGGAGTATACAACACACCCGTCGCGTTCACGTCGCACCCCAGAGGTCGGTCGGTCTGGCGTGCTGCTCTCCGAATGGAACGTGCGTCATATTGCGTTTGCACACACATGTGGGACCGCAATTGAGAACCGACCATAGGCACACTCCCCGGCCCCGCAAGTCGGGTGACTTAATAGAAGAGGGAGACGAGCGATAGTACTAGAGAAGTGTTGTACTATGTTGGTGCCTGGACGATCCCTGCAAGACACGGAAGATTAGTTTGTCCATGCATGTGACCAGACTCCAGCAGACATGCCTGGATTGGCTTGTCACATCCCTAGCTTCTGGTTTGCTCTGAGCTAGCTAGTCATGTGTTGCATCATGTTTAAATTTCAGTTAAACCTGAAATGGGGATTGTTTAAACCCTAGCACCAAATGAATTCAAATAGGCTCAAATAAAATCATTTTCAATAAACCCAAAATGCCTTTGAAAATGTTCATGATTTCTGATAAAGGTGAAAACCTCTGCCAAAAATGATGAACATATTTATAGGTCATTTCTGGATTTTTGAATTAACTCGTATTGTATTTGAATTGGGGCATTTAAATCTTATAAATATTTTTAAATGCTCTAATAATTCTGAAACTAGTTGAGGGTTGTTGGAAATAATTTCAATAGTGCCACAAATATTTTCAGGATTTTAATAATGCTCTGGCATTTTTAATAAAGCCAAAACAATTGCAGAAAATAGAAAAGGGATTTAAAAGAGACGGAGAGAGACTTACTGGCTTACCTGCGCAGCCCACCTGGCGGCCCAAGTGGCCGACCCAGCCCACTACCTGGAACTATTGGCCAGCCCACCAGGAGCCCCACCGTCTTCAACCTCTGCCAGTAGGCAGAGGCGTGTCGACGCGCGCGCGCCCGATGCTCCACCTCCTGCTTCCACCTCCTGCTGCCCCCTCATCGCCCTGGACTCCCTCCGCGATGCCACGCGACCCCCGACGCTCTCTCGCTCTCTGGTTCTCTCTCCCCCGACCTCGTCCCCTCCTCTGTCCCGCTCCTCTCTCCACCGAACGGAGCCGTCGCCACCGTCGCTGTTCGTCGTGGCCACCGACCTCCCCACGCCAAGCCAGCTAGCCCACGAGCACCGCCTCACTGCGGCACACCTCTACGCCCAGTCCCATGAGCCCGGACGCCTTGAAGAGACGCCTTCGAGCTCGTCTCCTAGCTCGGACTCGCCGGTCGCCGTCGCCCGATTTGTTGAACTCCGGTCGCCTCCGAGCTCGCTGACCACCTCTTCCTCTCCACTGTGAGATTCTACGCCTCCCCTCTCTCTCCCCGTGCTCGATTTCACCGCGTAGCCGTCGCCTCTGTCGATCCCGAGAACCCGTCGCTGCCGGCTGTGTCGCCGCCGTGGCTAGAGCTCACACACGTCGCGTCTGAGCATACCATCATACTCAGCGTGATGCCAAAAGCCCAAAACCCCAACCCACGGCTCCTGCCGTTCGCTGTAGCGTCGTCTCCGCCGACGCCCGAACTCCGGCCGCCGCCGCGAGCCCCGTTCCGGTGAGCTCAGGCCAGCCCAGCCCCAGCTGCCGCCACCGTTGGATGCGGTGCACCTTCAGCTACCCATAGGTGCAACCCGCGCATCGAATGTTGCCCTGTAGAGCATTTTCGAGCCGCCCCGCCGTCTCTGTCGTCGCCGGCGGCTAAACACCGGCGGGCTGACCGTGTTGACCGGCGAGGTTTGACCCCGGCTAACCAGAGGTTTGACCCCTCTCTCTCACTGACATGCGGGCCCCGCCCGGCTAACTAAGTAGTTAGGGCTAATCCTATCTAGGTTAGTTAGGTTAGTTACTGACCAGTGGGCCCAGGCCCTAATTAACCTAGGTTAGTGCTAACATAACACTAACTAACCCTGTTAGTTAGTTGCTACACTGACATGTGGGCCCCAGCCGTCAGGTTTGACCTGGGCTGGCGCCTTTGACCTGATGACGTCACCCCGATGTCATGCTGACGCAGTTAATTATTTTCTGGATTTAATTTTATTCAGGAAATTCCAGAAAATGTACTAAACTTCTAAAAATCATAGAAATTCAACCGTAGCTCCAAATCAAATAATTTATATATGAAAAATGATCAGAAAAATCCAATCTATCCATCTGTACCATTTTCATGTATGTTAGAACAACTTATGACTACTCTTTAGGACAATTCAATTAAATGGCATTTAAATAATCACATATGGAGTTTGAATTTGAATCGTTGATTCAAACCAACTTCATTTAACTTGCTGCTAGTTGCATTAGCTCAAATCACAGCATATTGCCATGTCATGATCATGCACCATATTGCTGCATTGCATTGATTGTGTTCTTCCTTGTTTGCCGGTATTTGTCCCCTCTTAGTAGACGTGGTCCCGACGATGAGTTCGATGACACCGATGAAGAGTTATATCATCCTCAGAAGTGCCAGGCAAGCAAAAACCCCTTGTTCATTCCGATAAAATCCCACTCCCTCGCTCCTGCTCTCTTTTACTGCATTAGGACAACAACGACATATTTGTTACTTGCTGCGGTAGCTGAACCCCTTTATCCTCTGCATGGCCTGTCATTGCCACAGTAAATAGATGAAACCCACTAGCATGAGTAGGAGTTGTTTGAGCCCTGATGTGCCTACTCATTCATGCTTGTTTGTCATGCCTGCTACTGCTTAGAGTTGAGTCAGGTCTGATTCATCGGGGATGAATCGGAGGTGTGTAAACATGTCCTGCCGTGTGTGAGCTAAGTGTGTGAACACGATTTGGTAAAGGTAGCGGTGAGAGGCCATGTAGGAGTACATGGTGGGTTGTCTCATTGCAGCCGTCCTCAGGAACTGAGTTCTGTGTTTGTGATCCATGAACAGTTACTACCACACATTGGGTTCCGGTAACTCGACCCCTCTCGACTTATTAATCAACATGATCTCTGTCCAGGAGTTGCAACTAGTTTCTGGTGTTTGTAGGTTGTGTTAGTAGTCTACCAAGTGGTACCCGGTACAGGTGGGCTTGGGACAGACTAGGCACCATGGCACGGTGTACCAAGCGTAGATCTACCTGTCGAGGTGGGCTTGGGAACCCTGCATACATCGTTTGGGGCCGTGAGCGACACCCCGGCCAGATCTCCTTGCGGATGGAACCCGAATAGGCAATAAACCTGGACGAGAGACTTGTGTGGTTATTCAGGTCGTGGCCGACACCCTCGCTGGGCTTCCGCTTGAAGGTTGCCGAGTACATGTCGTGTAAACGGCGGTAAGTGGTGAGAGCGTGTGTGAATAAGTACACCCCTGCAGGGTTAACATCATCTATTCGAATAGCCGTGTCCGCGGTAAAGGACTTCTGGGTTGCCTGTACAGTTCATAGACAAGTGAAAGTGGATACTCTAAAATACGCAAGATAAGTGTGAGTGCTATGGATGGCGTTCTCGTAGGGAGACGGGAGCGGATCCATAGTGGTGTATTGATATGGTGAATATGTGGACTCGTGTGCGCCACCTCAAAAGAGTTACTTGCAGTCATAGTTCAGGATAGCCACCGAGTCAAAGCTGGCTTGCTGCAGTCAAACCCCACCATGCCCTTGTTGATAATGATGCATATGTTGTTAGATCTGATGTAAGTCTTGCTGGGTACATTTGTACTCACGTTGCTTAACTTATGTTTTTGCAGAGAGACTTCAGTCTCGCTAGTAGTAGCGTGTGGACTTCGATGTTTAGCTTGTTACCTCAGCTACGATCTTGTGCCCTCGGCAGGATCTGGTAGATAGTCAGGCTTCTTAGCCTTTTCATTTGTAGATGTCTGTACTCAGACATGTTAAGCTTCCGCATGTGCTTTGATTTGTATGCTCTGATTGTTGGGTCTTGAGATCCATGATTGTAATATCTTGCTCCTCGGAGCCTAATGAATAAAATACTTGAGTTGTAGAGTCATGTTGTGATGCCATGTTGTATTTGCACGTATCGAGCATATTGTGTGTATGTTATTGAAATGCTTGGTATGCGTGGGATCTGACTATCTAGTTGTTTATCCTTAGTAGCCTGTCTTACCGGGAAATGTCTCCTAGTGTTTCCACTGAGCCATGGTAGCTTGCTACTGCTCCGGAAGACTTAGGCTGGCCGGCATGTGTCCTTCTTCGTTCCTGTGTCTGCCCCCTCGGGGAAATGTCACGCGATGAATTCCGGAGTCCTGTTAGCCCGCTACAGCTCGGTTCACCGGAGTCCTGCTAGCCCAGTGCTACAACCTGGATTCACTCGCCGATGACCGACACGTTCGTTGTTGGGTCATGTATGCCTGTCCCTGTAAGTTAGTGCCACTTTGGGTTCACGACTAGCCATGTCAGCCCGGGCTCCTTATCATATGGATGCTAGCGACACTATCATATACGTGTGCCAAAAGACACAAACGGTCCCGGGCAAAGGTAAGGCGACACCCGTGGGGATACCGTGCGTGAGGCCACAAAGTGATATGAGGTGTTACATGCTA
The DNA here is from genome assembly GCF_018294505.1 of Triticum aestivum. Lineage (NCBI taxonomy): Eukaryota > Viridiplantae > Streptophyta > Magnoliopsida > Poales > Poaceae > Triticum > Triticum aestivum. The sequence goes on from NC_057801.1 coordinate 725,552,761, forward strand.
GATCGATGTGGCATTGAGTCGGGGTCCTAACATGGCTATCGTCTACATATCATGCAGGCTGTGTTGTACATGGCTGTAGTTGTGGTGAGAAATCTAAAAAAAGATTTCTTGTCATCTCGCAAAATTAGGTGTCATGTGCTTCGGATCACTGCGAGGGTTAAACAGCAACAACTGAGTTGGGCTAGTCATTTGGGGCACATGCATGAAGACTACTCAGCTGCCATCTAGGTCAAGCCGGCTATGTTAATTAGGACATCTATCGACGGACCCCTTTTCTACGAGTTTATCTTTAATTTGAGCTTTGTTCCTTGTCTATTTTGTCTGTCGGGATTCATGTTGTCCCCTTTGGGCAGTGAGGTCATGATTTCTTGTCATGTGGCATTTTTCGTGTTATATGTTATAATCCGGCGCTTCAGATCAAAATGACGACAACTATGCCTCATGGACACATGCATGAAGACTTCTCGACAGTCATTGATGAGGTCAAGCCGGTTCCGGTAGACAAAAGAAAACTAGTACTATCGGATTTCGGGTTCCCGCAGACCCTTAAGGTTCGAACTCTGGGGTGCGCGCGGAGATCACTCCCTCTACCAACTCACGTCTCGTGCCTCGCAAAGGATCTAAACTACACGAAGAACAACACAAGGGACACAAGGTTTATACTAGTTCGGGCCACCATTGTGGTGTAATACCCTACTCTAGTTTGTGGTGTGGTGGATTGCCTCAGGGGTTGATGATGAACAATACAAAGGAAGAACTGCCTCGCGAGGGAGGAGTTCTTGTGGAGGTGATGCCTCTTGGGAAGGATTCAGTTCGGCCCCCTTTCTACTGTGGTGGCTAGCCCTATTTATAGAGCGTGGCCCTGGTCCTCTTCCCAAATATTGAGCGGGAAGGGAGCCAACAATTGGCCATTTTGAAGGGGAACATCTAGTACACTTATCCTGACTAAAGTTGGTCCTCGCCTACCAAAGGCTCTGATGATGACGCCGGCTTGGGCTCCACGATGATCTCCATCCTGTCGTTCTGCTGGTCTTGGTCTTGTTGCACCGAAATGGTTGCCTTTGCTTGATACCCTCGCCTGCGCTTGCCCCCTTTGCACTAAAGAGGAAACAAGGACTCTGCGCAGACCGGCACCCGCCTGGCTTCGGTCGTCATGGATTGCATCATGGGCACCTCGTGAGGTGCCCCACCTTGATCTCTCCGCCTCCTCGCGAGCCAGCCTGACGAGGTTGTGCCTGAGGAAGCTTCCTGTCATCCGCCCCGCGAGGCTTGGCCGCTCGCGAGGGTCTTGAGCATGTGTCGATGAAGATGGGCCGTACTGGGCCACTCCTTGAGCCACGCCGCAGGCCGCAGGAAGGCAAGTCTGGGTACCCCCGTTCCCAGAACACTGACAGTAGCCCCCAGGCCCAAGGCGCGCCTGGACTTGGCTTGGTAGAGAAGCGAAGGGGCAAGTGCGAAGCGCCGCGGGCCCCAATAGCCTGCGGCCTCGGGCGACGCGTGGCGGTTGATTGGACGTGGGCGTCCCCGCTTCCCCATGACGCCTCGGCAACTGCGTGACTTGACAAGTCCCTGCATGCAAAAATGGTTCATGATTACCTGTAATCGTGGAGGCCGACGGTTGGCTTCCTCCGGCTATATGTACGGAACGACGCGAGCCCTTCCAGTTCATCCCTTCCTGCTACTTTCTTCCTTCTTCTCCCTCGCCTCTCGCCATCCCCATGGTTCCGTCGAAGAGGTTCTCGGTTGTGGAGAAGGGAAAGGCTCGCCAGGAGGGGCCTGACTCTCCTCCGACAAAATGCGGCCGGGGCCGACCTCGTAAGCATCCTGGAGCCTCTGCGGTGGCTTCCCGTGGTCGTGGAGGCGGTCCTTTGCACGACGATGGGCGCCCGGCTGCTGATGGGAGGCACGCGGTGGCTGCGCGCCCCTAGGCCGCGCTTCCGCTCAGCAGAGGTGCTACCGGAGTTCGTCATGTGGTCGGCGGACCCAACCAGCACCTGGCTCCAGCTCCCCTGCTTCTTTGTAGGTGAACTTCCGGCTGGCGCTCCGGGCGGTCTCTGGCTTCAGGCGGATGGTTGCTGCAGCAGGGCCTCCTGGGCATCACTGGAGGTCTCCGTCACCGGGGAGGCGACCCTAACCCGTGGCTGGCAAATGTTTGCCCGCGCGTGCGGCCTGAGCCGGCGATGCACCCTGCACTTCAAGTTCGACGGTGATGCCACCCTCTACGTGAGGGTGTTCGGGAAAGACAGCCGCCATGCTGGGTGTTGCCCTGATGACAACGACCGTGGACATGAGCCTAGCCCCGGCGTAGATCAGGAAGAAGGCGACGACAGGCGCGTGGGCAGTGGTGCCTGGGGCCCGCCCAGCTTCGGCGATTCTCCTTCAGATGACAGCTCCTCCAGCGGTGGCCGCGACCAGCCTCCGCACCGTGGCGCCCGCCTGAGGGAAGGCAGTGGGTCGGTCCGCCGCTGCGCCCCGGTGAAGCGGGAGGTGGAATCCAGCTGAGCCCCGGAGACCGAACAAGTCCACGTCGTGAGTTGGTGCCGAGCGAGTCGCGCCTGTTTTGCTGTTCTTCCCCCCCTGCGCAAAAGAAAGAAGGTAGTCTGGGGCCCCGTGGGGGCGTGTTGAACTGTTGCTATTAATTATCGCACTGTTTCTGCTATTTCCGTGATGTGCCTTCGTGCCGCATGCTCCCGCGTGGAAGTTACTTTGCTCGAGGGGGCTTGTCGTGGTCTTGGCCTCCCGAGGCCGGGGCCTTGCCATGCGTTTTTATGTCCTGTAAGGGTTAGTTCGCAGGGGTAGTTTCCAGCCCTGGCGGCAGGGGCGACCAACCCAGGTCCCGTGCTTGGGTTCGTGATGCCCGTGGGGCATGGACTGGGAGGAGTGCTCCCGCAGCGAACTCGGATAGAAAGCTTCAGATGTCCAGGACCAGAACACACTCGCAAGGGTGCCCGCGTACGTCCCTCGCGAGACTCGTGCGAGAGAAAATGAGGAAAACGAGCGGAAAAGGCAAGGGGTCGCAAACTAGAGACGGCAACAACTTCAATAAAACTTCAAATAGGAATGAACAAGCGAACTGCAGAAAGCAAATGAAAAAGCCGCGTCCGACACCTAGTCTAGTCTTCGACGTCTTCTCACCAGCGTGGAGCTAAGTGCTGCCACTGGGCGTGGGCGGGAGCCCCCAAGGCCCGAGGGCGGCACTCCGGAGACTTCGGGGCGTGTACAGCCCCACTCATTATTACGTGAGAGTGTCACGGGCGGCTAGCTTCACAGGCATTTGCCTTCTTCACAGGCACCGGGCCTTTTTCAAAACGCAACAACTTCACAAGCATTCGCCTTCTTCACAGGCACCGGGCCTTTTCCAAAATGCGGCAGCTTCACAGGCATTCGCCTTCTTCACAGGCACCAAGCCTTTTCCAAAACGCAGCAACTTCACAGGCATTCGCCTTCTTCATAGGCACCGGGCCTTTTCCAAAATGCAGCAGCTTCACAGGCATTCACCTTCTTCACAGGCACCGGGCCTTTTCCAAAATGCGAAAGCTTCACAGGCATTCGCCTTCTTCACAGGCACCGGGCCTTGCTCAGGGATAAAATCTTCGGAGATGTTGACTGTTCCACGCGTTCTAGACTGGCACTCCCTCCTGGGTCTCCAAGCGAGCGGAGCCGGGCCTCGAAACATGAACAACCTTGAATATGCCCTCCCACATGGGAGAGAGCTTACACAGCCCCTCCCTGGAGAGAACCTGTCTAAGCACGAGGTCCCCTACCTCAAGAGTCCTGGGGCGGATGTTGCGGCAGTCGTATCGCTGCAGTGCCTGTTGGTACCTTGCCGCTTGTAGTGCGGCCTCTCGACGGTGTTCCTCCCCCAGCACGAGGTCTGCCTCCCTCATGGCGTCCTGCTGTGCCTCGTCGAACGCCAGGACCGGTGCGGAACGACGCCTAACCTCGTGAGGGAGAACGGCCTCAGCTCCGTAGACCAGGAAGAACGGGGTCTCGCCAGTCGGCTTGGTCGCGGTCGTGCGGATTTACCACAACACGGATTGGAGCTCGTCGTACCAGCCCCTGCCGTAGGCCTCCAGCTTCTTCTTGAAGGTCCTGGTTTTGAGGCCCCTCAGGACCTCCGCGTTAGCTCGTTCGGCCTGGCCGTTGCTCCGGGGGTGTGCCACTGAGGCGTAGCATATCTGCGTTCAAAGGTTAGCACAATACATTTTGAAGCGATTGTTGGTGAACTACGAACCATTGTCGGTGATAATGCGGTTAGGCACTCCAAATCGGCTCACGAGGCCCTTGAGGAATTTGACTGCTGAGCCCACGGGTATGGTGCGGACAGCTTCCACCTCAGCCCACTTGGTAAACTTGTCCACGATGACGTAGACGTAGCGGTAGCCCCCTGGCGCCCTAGGGAACGGGCCCAGAATGTCCAGCCCCCAAACAGCGAACGACCATGAGAGGGGTATGGTCTGCAGTGTCCTTGCCGACTGGTGGATCTGCTTGGCGTGGAATTGGCAGGGTTCACAAGCCTTCACCAGCTCCACGGTGTCGCTGAGTGCCGTGGGCCAGTAGAACCCGCTGCGAAACGCCTTGCCAACGAGGGTTCGCGAGGATGAGTAGTGCCCACAGTCCCCACCGTGTATGTCCACCAACAGCTCCTTCCCTTGCTCTCTGGGGATGCAACGCAGGGACACGTCGTTCGGTCGCCTCCGGTAGAGCTCCCCATCCTTGATGCTATAGGCCGTGGCCTGCCGTGCCACACGCTCTGCGTCCTCCTCCTTCTCTGGCAGAGTCCCTTGCACCAAGTAGTCCTTGAATTCTGTCATCCAGCATCCTTCCTGAGGCTCCAGCGCCAAGAGCAGGCATGCCCCTGAGGCCGGGCCGCAGGCTGTGGCTCCCGAGGCAGGCGGCCGAGGGAGTTCCTCCCTAGGTTGTGCTGTGCTTGATAACGACGGTGTCGCCGAGGGTTTGAAGAGTCGCTCCTCAAAGACGCCAGGCTCCTGAGGCAGCCGCCTGGATGCCCTCTTGGCGATGTCGTCAGCCTCTTGATTGGTGCCGCGAGGCACATGCTGCCACTCCAGCCCCCAAAACTGTTTCTCCATCTTTCGGACCTCCGCGAGGTACGCTTCCATGTGCGCATCTTTCGGTTCATACACTTTGTTGGAGAAGTTGACGAGGAGTTGCGAGTCGCCCTTGACGGTGATCCATTTTACTCCCAAGGCGATGGCTGCCCTCAAGCCCGCTATCGGCCCCTCGTACTCTGCTATGTTGTTGGAAACCTTCTCCGATGCTGGAAGCAGAGCTGCACGGCATAGTAAAGCTTGTACTGAGTGGGGGATATGAGCACTACACCAGCCCCTGCGCCCTGCCGCGCGAATGCTCCGTCGAAGTACATTACCCAACCGTCTAGCGCTTCGCTCCCCAGGGAGAGCGACCGGTCTTCACCCATTTTGAGCCCTGGCGCCTCTGTCCATTCCACCACGAAATATGCGAGCGCGGCCCCTTTAATGACCCTGGTTGTGCTGAATTCTAACTGGAATGCTTGCAGTTCGATGTTCCATTCGGCGACCCTCCCTGCTGAATTGGGGCTCCTGAGTACCCTTTCCAGGGGGTAGGCTGAGATGACCTTGATGGGATGGCCTTGAAAGTAGTGTTGCAGCTTGCGCGAGGCTACCAACAGTGCAAGGAGGAGTTTTTGAGGCATTGGGTACCACGCCCTTGCGTCTCGCAGAACCGTACTGACGAAGTAGATCGGGTGCTCAACGAGATTGAGGGCACTGGCGCGGCCCGCGTCCACTGGAGGTTGAGGTGCCTCCTGAGGCGGCGTGGCCCTTGGTCCTTGGTCACCTGAGGGAGCCTCCTCCGCTCCGGGTGCGCTCCCTTGATGAGGCTGATCCCTTTTCGCTGAGGTCGCGGTTTCTGCGAGGCTTTCCTGGCCTTGTTCCGCCTCGGCCAGGAGTGCGGCTGCCGCCGAGGTCTGGCGCTCCTTTCTGACTGCTACTAGGGCTGCGCTAGCAGAGTAAGGGGTGGCCGCAAGGTAGAGCACTAGGGGCTCTCGAGGGCGCGGGCCACCATCACGGGGGGCTGGTAAGGTACCTTTTGAGGTCTTGAAATGCTTTGTCGGCCTCTTCAGTCCATTCGAAGGGGCCTTTCTTCTTCATCAGCTTGAAGAAAGGTAGCGCCCGTTCTCCCAGCTTGGAGATGAAATGCCCTAAAGCGATTACACGCCCGGTGAGCTTCTGCATTTCCCTGAGGGTCTTTGGCGGGCTCATGTCCTCGACTGCCTTGACCTTCTCTCGGTTAGCCTCGATGCCCCTGTGAGATACGAGGAAGCCTAGGAGCTTGCCCGAGGGGACTCCAAACACACACTTCTCCGGGTTGAGCCGCAGGTCCACTTTGCTGAGGCTCGCGAAGGTTTCTTCCAAGTCCTGTATCAGGGTCTTTGCCTCCCGAGACTTCACCACAATGTCATCAACGTAAGCTTCAGCGTTCCTCCCGAGTTGTCGCCCCAGAGCAATGTGCATCAACCGCTGGAAGGTCGCGCCTGCATTGCGCAACCCGAACGGCATGCAGGTATAGCAGTATACCCCACACGGGGTTAGGAAGGTTGTTTTCTCCACGTCCTCCACCGCCATTTTCATCCGATGATAGCCCGAGAAGGCATCCAAGAAGCACAGTAGGTCACACTCGGCGGTGGAGTCAACGATCTGGTCGATGCGAGGGAGCGGGAATGGATCCTGCGGGCAGGCTTTGTTGAGGTTGGTGAAGTCGACACACATGCATTCCTTTCCCCGCTTCTTTGGCACGACGACAGGGTTGGCCGGCCAATCTGGGTAGCGAACCTCTCGAATGACCCCTGCTGCTTCTAACTTGCGGGTCTCTTGGACGATGAAGGCCTGCTTTTCAGTGGACTGCCGCCTTGCCTTCTGCTTCACGGGGCACACGTTGGGGCACACGTTGAGATGATGCTGAATTACATCCCTCGGGACTTCCGCTTGTTGATTAGGCTCCCATGCAAACACCTTCATGTTCGTGTGCAGGAAACTGACCAGGGCCTTTTCCTGCTCAGGCTCGAGGTTGGTGCCTATCGTGAAGGTAGCACCGGTGGGCTCACCCTCATCGACTGGTACCTGCTTGGTCTTCGCCTTGTCTTGGCTGAACATCTGCTTCTTCTTGGCTGGCGCAACCCTCTTGGGCTTGGGGGCGACTAAGCCGGTGGGCTGCACCACCGCCACGGTCTTGAAGGCAAGCTTGAGCGCTTGCAGTGCATCCCCGGTGTCTCCGGACACGGTGAGGATGCCGTTGCTCCCGGGCATCTTCATGAGGTTGTACGCCGGGTGAGTTGCGGCCATGAACCGGGCCAGGGCCGGGTAGCCGAGGATGGCGTTGTACGGGAGGCCGATGGGGGTGATGTTGAAGTCGATCAGCTCCGTGCGGAAGTTGTCGTAGGTGCCGAAGGTCACCGTGAGGCGGATCTGTCCAAGGGAGCCGGTGAAACCGCCTCCGACGCCCAAGAAGGGCCGGCTGGGCTGAAGCCCCTCCAGCGGCACGTGGAGGAGGCTGAATGCTTCTACCGAGAGTACACTGAGGCCTGCACCGCCGTCGATGAGGATCCTGGTGACAGCTACCTGGCAGATGGTGGGGGTGCACAACATTGGGAGCGCGCCCAAGCAGGCTGAGTTGGTGGGGTGATCATCCGAGCTGAAGGTTAGATTGGCCTTAGGCGTCGCCCAACCCGGAGGAGCCCCATGCCGCGCGAAGGCGGCACCGATCTGGCGGACGAATGGCTTGACATGGCGGCCCGAGGGTGGTGCCTGCGAGCCACCCAAGAGAGCTGCGACGACCGGGGGGCGCCGGTGCAGCATGATGGGCGAGGAAGAGGCCGCACAGCTCCTCCCAAGAGGCCATAGAAGCCGCTGGCAGGTGGAGCAGCCACATGCGCGGAACACCGGTGAGGGCCATGGGAAACCAGTTAGCCATGACCCTGTCGTCGCCCCCGGCCTTGAGGACGGCCTCCTCGTACGCCAGCAAGAAGGCCAGCGGATCCGCCATGCCGTTGTAGCGCAGTGGCATCTCTGGCTTGAACTTGTGCGGCCACCGCACCTGCCACAAGGCGGGGGCCAAGGCTCGGAGCCCCTGGCCCCAGGGCTGGCGCCGGCAGCCGAAGCGGGCGGCGCGTTGCCCGTCATGATGGCGAAGCGCGGTGCTCATGGAGAGCGGGTCGACGGAAGGGAAAGCTCCGGCGCACCCCTACCTGGCGCACCAAATGTCGGATTTTGGGTTCCGGCAGACCCTTAAGGTTCAAACTCTGGGGTGCATGCGGAGATCACTCCCTCTACCAACTCACATTTCGTCGCCTCGCAAAGGATCTAAACTACACGAAGAACAACACAAGGGACACGAGGTTTATACTAGTTCGGGCCACCATTGTGGTGTAATACCCTACTCTAGTTTGTGGTGTGGTGGATTGCCTCAGGGGCTGATGATGAACAATACAAAGGAAGAACTGCCTCGCGAGGGGAGGAGTTCTTGTGGAGGTGATGCCTCTTGGGAAGGATTCAGTCCGGCCCCCTTTCTACTGTGGTGGCTAGCCCTATTTATAGAGCGTGGCCCTAGTCCTCTTCCCAAATATTGAGCGGGAAGGGTGCCAACAATTGGCCATTTTGAAGGGGAACATCTAGTACACTTATCCTGACTAAAGTTGGTCCTCGCCTGCCAAAGGCTCTGACGATGACACCGGCTTGGGCTCCACGATGACCTCCATCCTGCCGTTCTGCTGGTCTTGGTCTTATTGCACCGAAATGGTTGCCTTTGCTTGATACCCTCGCCTGCACTTGCGCCCTTTGCACCAAAGAGGAAACAAGGACTCTGTGCAGGCCGGTGCCCGCCTGGCGCCCGCTTGGCTTCGGTCATCATGGCTTGCGTCACGGGCACCTCGTGAGGTACCCCGCCTTGATCTCTTCGCCTCCTCGCGAGCGAGCCTGACGAGGCTGTGCCTGAGGAAGCTTCCTGTCGTCCGCCCCGCGAGGCTTGGCCCCTCGCGAGGGTCTTGAGCATGTGTCGATGAAGATGGGCCGTACTGGGCCACTCCTTGAGCTACACCGCAGGCCACAGGCAGGCAAGTCTGGGTACCCCCGTTCCCAGAACGCCGACAAGTACTACTCCACTATATAGGCAGGAGCCTCCGCGCTTGCTTGCTAGTGTTGCTCTCTTCACACTGTCTCGGCATCTCCAGATCTAAACACGACAGCGATGGCCACTCTCTCTCTCTTTCTCTGCTCACCGCTGGTCACACATCCAGTCGGATCCTCTCTGCCGGGGAAGGTGAGAAGGTCCAATGTTCACGCGGTCATCCTCGGCGACGGCTCTTACCCACTGCTGGCGCATCCCGATCAGCCTACCTTGCCGTTCTCTCCCAAGTACCACTGGCGAGGGAGGGCCTCCGACCCTTTCTTCTTCGCTGCAGTAGTGTGGGCAGATCCGGCCTCCCGCCGCCCACCTAGCGACATCTCGGCGACCATCAGGTATAACTTCCTTAGAAACCGGCCTTGCTCTACTTCCCGAGCTCCTGACTTCGCTGCATTTGTATATTTTACTATTTCTCAGGCCCCCTCGTAGAAAGGATCGATCGACTGTTCGAAAACCACCTAATTTTTTTATGTTGAAGAGGTAAAACTAGTTCATGCACTCGAATCTAGTACTACTTTGTTCAAACAAGGAAGAAAGGGGGTGGGGGTGGGGGAGGATTTTTTTACCTGAATCTAGGACTTGGTCGAAAGAGGAAATAATGTGGGCGAGAAGTAGCAGAGACTGACTATCCAACCGGTCTCTATGTCTAATAGGGAAATAAAGGAAAACGCAGTACAAACTCAATATAAACCCGATCTATTGGTTGAAAAGGGAAAGAAAGTGGGGACTGGGGGACAAGTCAACAGAGTAAGTCCAGCACTAGATTTGCTAGCCTCACATAGTATAAGGTGGCTATACCGAACAAAAATGGGACCAACCCAGATATCCTGTTCTGATGTTTGTTGCCCCGAGCCACTCTTATGTAATGCCACTGGCAAAATGTAGCAGTCGCACTGTTAAAACTAAGGACGCGTTAAACCAATGTTGTTTTCAATGTAATGCCTCCAATAATATGAATCAATGGCACTTTTTTACATGTCCTGCTAAATTTCCCATTAAGATAAGTTGGTTCTTTTTGTTAGAAATGCAACTGTCCTGGTCCGCCTACTCTCCCGTGCCCAAAGTAATGTCGTATTTAACGGTTGTCATAGTTAATCCTAATGCCCACACTAATATCTAGCAATGCCATTGCTTTACAAACTGCTACTGTCCTTGTAGTTGTAGGATTGCCATTCAGATAAGGAGCATGCTTCTTTTCATTTGATGCATGTTTCATCACTTGTTAGTCACCCTCCTTTCCACCTTTTTTGTGCAAACAGAGATATACATTTCACGCTCGATCTTAGTTGAACTGCACAAATGATATCCAAATTATAGTTGAGCATTCTAGGAGCTTCACAACCAACCTTGATGTTGCTCAATTTTATTGCAACTAATGAAGAAGAAGCTCTGTGGGTTTTGTTTTCTGATGGAAATGGAACCGGGCTGGAGCCCTTTTCTTAAATTTTTTGAAGAAGAAGTTGCTAGCTCACGGGACATTGCTTCATTTTAGGTGAACTACACCAAAAGGTCCCATGAATTGAATCATCCATGTTGGTGACTGAAAGAGCCAGGTTCAGCATCCCAGTCTAAGCACCCCCCAGCCTCCATCCTTGCGACGCATGGTACACCTCGTTTGCCACCTGCTCGACCCTAGTGTCACTGATAAAATGAAGTAATAATACAGTTAAAATAGAGCGAGTGTCATCTCTATCATTTCATTTCCAATGTAGATAAAGAAAGTGCTTCTCTTTGTTAATGTATGTTTCATCAACTAGTCCCATTGTTAATGTTTAAGCGTTTCTGCAAACTTGGGTGCTTAATTTTAGTTGATCTGTAAAAAATAGAGATTTGAATTTCTCAAGGCGCCTCCTTGTACTACCGCTATATACTGATGTTCATCACTGGCAGAAGGTGTATCTGGGAGAATTGGGACGATGTCCAGTATGAGGTGTACTGTATGAGGCGTCGCAGGCCCCATCTCACCCTCGCAGCATGGCATACTATGATGCTACCGCAATATTTTCTTCTATTTATTTTGTGTGTTTCATCAACTAGTGCCACTATAATGTAATCACGCTTTTTCATTATCTGTGCAAACAGGGTTATTCAACTGCATTTTGGTGGAACTGCACAAATGTACGTATGGAACCGGCATATATGCAGAGTACGAGGTGTGCCAAGTAAAAATTACCGACACCAACCATGCTGCATGCACGCATTGGCATCCACCACCACCAGTGGGATGTGTGGCGCTCTCTGTGGACGGATCTTTTTCGGCAGCAAATCCTCTAACCAAATACTAGTAGCTTATATTGGCAGTTTTCTAGGGAGTATTCTTTTTTGAAAGAAGCACCAATCTATTTTTCTTTATTTGTACACGGTGTCACAACTTTGACCCAAAGGTCCAGAGCTATTTTAGGGTGATTGGCATAGTACTCGGAGACTGATTGTAAGCATGATTTTCATTAGCTGTCACACTGATTGTAAGCATGAGCAGGTGGAAGATTAGGTTAGTGCGAAGCTTACCTTAAACCCTACCGCCGCCGTTGAAATGAGGCAAGCGTCGAGGGAACCGTGGAGAACGGCGGGGAAGCAACGTCGCGCCATCCGGCCTCCTCTTGTGGTGGGAGAACGAATACTCCTGTGGCTCCGGCTGGCTATGCACGCTCACGAACGACACACCATACTCGATCGATTCGTTATCCTCTGGGTGCTTGAACTTCGACCTGTACGCCCACCACCTCCGCCTTACTGTCGCCTCAGGAGAATCTGTCTACTCCATCGCCCAGAGGAGATACTCGATGAACTCGGAGGACTGCGGCGTGACTGCCGCCGAGGAGTACATGTACATCGCCGCCCTCATCACCGCCGTCTCGCTCTTTCACATACATTGCCACATGCCCGCACCATCCTTGAAATCTCCCACTCATTGTCAAACCAAGTAAGGATCTCCTTCAACCTGGCTAACTTTGCCTGGTCGCCGCCGGCGATCTGCCTGATTTGCTACTGCATCCTCTCCATAGATGTCCTTCTGAGAGGTCCGGTGCTAGCTTTGGAAGATGGGAGGAGAGACGGTGGTCTTGCAATAGAGAAGAGGGAGAGGCGAGACGATGGTTTTGGAATGGAGATGATGGAGAGGAGAGGAGGTGGTTTTGCAATGGAGAAGATCAGAAGAGGGAGAGGGGAGACGGTGGTTTTGGAATGGAGTTGATGGAGAGGAGAGGAGGTGGTTTTGCAATGGAGAAGAGGGATAGGAGCGTGCGACAGCGATTTAGGATTGGACGAGAGGGCTGGCACGCTGTGACTGGATCAAAATCAAAATCAATTTACCCTTCAATTAAGAAAGTGACCCCACATTAACTAGTCTCCATTTTTTTCTGGGTCATAATTGACCATGATTTTCGCACATAAAATATATGTTATACGTCGCAAAAATAATATAATTTGAAAGTACATTCAGATAGGAACCAAACGATACAATTTTTGGTGACATGCATTCACATTTTTCTTGTCAAATACAGTATATGGTCAAACTTTGACCCAATATACGCAAAACAACAAAAAAATACTTCCAAGACCAGCGCCGCTCTTCTGCTCTTCTCCTCTTAAACCACCGCCGCTCCTCTCGTGTTCCAATCTAAATCCAGCGCCGCTTCTCTCCTCTTCCATTTCAAAACCACCGGCCCTCCTCTCATGTTCCAGTCCAAAACCAGCATCGCTCCTCTCCCATTCTCATCCAAAACCAGCGCTGCTCCTCTCCTCTTCCATTCAAAAACCACCACCGGCGAGTGAAGGTGCTGTGGAGAAGTAGATCGATGGAGGAGTACAACCGATACGTGAGGATCGCAGACGGCGACCCTGTGAAGCTAGCTAGGATGTTGGAGATATAGTCTTGGTTTGACAACAAGGACCAACTTGCGGCGACGACAACATCCATGGCCAAATATCTGCAACAGAGTGAAAAGGCAGCGATACTCCCGGAGGGAGTCGCGTCGGAGTACATAGAGCTTCTCCTCTGGGCCATGGAGCAATCAGATTCACCGAATCCGATCGTGAGGGAGCGGTGGTGGGAGTATCAATCCCAGATGGAGCATCCACCAGAGATTGAAGGACCGAGCATCTACAGGGTGCCGTTTATGAGGGTGTCCTGCCAGAGCGAGCCGATGGAGTCTTCGTTGACCGAACCCAACTTCAAGTGGAGAAAAGCAGTTGGCCGGACGATGCTTCCCCGCCATTCTCTCCCTCGCCGTTCACATCATCTCACGGGGCGGCTGTCTGCCGTCGAGGAATAGGAGGGGACTGCTCCCCCCAGCCCAATAGTCAGGTATGTTGTGAATTGTCAGGAGGAGCTTAGGGTTGTCATCATTTACAGGTTGTGAATTGTGTTTTGTGTTGTGTATTTTGAGAGTACTTTCAGATATGAATGTCTTTTGAATTTCAGATTTGCAGTATTGAGCATATGAAGTATTTTATGAATTCTCGAGATCTATTTTTAGCACTTAAAAAATGTAGTTTCATAGGAGTATAAAAGTGCAGACAATGTGATTCTCAGAGAAGAAACTGCAAGTTTCAGTTTCAGATAAGAAACTGCAACTTTCAGAGGCAGAGCATTTATATTAACACGGCCTTTTTAAACAGGGTTAACGTCATGTTGGAAGTTTTATTCATGGTCGAAAATGGAACTACCAGCCAGTTAACATCATGCTGATCAATATTCATGCATAGCACATCTTCATATGATGCACAATAAAAATGCCCACACAATGTCGAGTGTGCGAAACATAGAGAAAACGAGGGACGAAGTTTTGGCAAGTGTTGGACGTGGTGTGCGTAGATGAAAATGGGGACCCACATATCAATAAAGGCAGAGGCAAAAAGATTGGAGATATTTTCCCTCCACAAGTGTGAGGTGGAATCGAACCCGGGCGGAACAGCTATCGGGTAGTGTCACTTGGCCACTAGGCTAGTTCAGTAGTTTCGTTAATAATAAGGCACTTCCTCAGGTGGTCGGATCCCGTCCTGCGCCTTTGTGCGCTCGCCGCGACGCCGCTGTCTGTGGTTGTGAACATGCTGAACAAACGAGAGGAATCTGGAAAGGACTATACGTGGAGAGGCGGACAGTCGGGACCCACCAGGTCTATGGCCGTACGCAAGCAAGTGCCTCATCAAAAAATACTTCCTCCTAATGCTATACTGACATTGGGGCCCACGGGTTTGTCAACATAGTTACATTTTTTAGGTGCTTCAACATAGTTACTATAGGAGATAAATTCACAACGAAGCCGGGGAGGTGGAAGGTATCATTTATTATCACTGGGCCAGCAAGTATTAGCTGGGTTTTGGGTTGCCCTGTCTAGGCCCTCAAGAAAATACAAACAGGCCTATGGACCTCCCATCCAAGGTTTTATTTTTCCTGAATATCGGCAGCCCAATTTATGTATTTTTTTGAAAAAAACACAGAGGTCTGTTCTATTTTTCTATATAAGAATAGAAACACCAGGTCCAACTTATGTTTCCCTTCTAACTATATTATACTAGTCATCAACCCGTGCTGCAGCACGGGCTAGTTAATTAGGGAGACACGCAATAATAGAAGTACCAATGCTATTTAATATAAAAAATATTTTTTGAATTACAGGGAATTATAATCTCTAATATTAGTATTGAAAACATGCAAATTTTTGTTTTCTTAGCATAAAAAGTATTCATAAGAAATCTTACGAAAGAAACACAGATTTATTGGGTGCCATCCGTAAGGTGTTGGAAACCTCTTGTGGAAACACGTAAATACATCTTGGATCAAGATACATCTACTTGTGTCACCAAAGAAGCATCGATTTTCAGAGATCCATAAATCTGAGGCACGTAAAATCAGTAAATTTTGTTCTATTGACCTGCAAGCTATTTCCCACTTTTATCAATTGTTTGGAGGAAAACTCATGTCAAAGAGAGCAGAAGAGAGACCAAGCATGAGTAGAGATTAGGGGATCAACAGTCGAAGACATGCAAGTTACTGCGCAAGGACTCAGACTTTGTCGTCCATGTAAGTTGCGCCACAGACTGGCCAATACATGATCCTTGAGTATGGCTCTAAGTATACTTCTATGGTGCCGACAACATATCTGAGCTCTACCTTTTTTTTTTCAAAATCAGACGTAAACTTTCTTTTGACCATGAGGCTTGAGGTCCATATATTTTGTACGTGCATGAATTTTCTGGGGATTGAGATGTCGACTCATTTTAATGAGGCCCGACGACTTTTTATTCATCTGCCTAAGATCTTCATATTTGTACACGTATTTGTTTGGCACATTGTTCTTACTTACATAGAACTTAGTCGTGCCTGTTGGAGACTCTTTTTTTTAGCTGGAGGACTCATTCTCCTATCGTGTGGGGAAAAGGCACGCTCATTTTCTTTTATTTGAGAAATGCTCATTTTCTTTCTATAGAACATAGATGCGGATGTTGGGGACTATTTTGTAGTACGTGATGTTTTTTATTCACGCAACATCTTCTGATAGATCTACCCCTTTTCTTTTGAAAATCAGGCCTAGACTTTCTTTTTAAACCGTGTGGCTTGAGGTCCCTTTATGAACTCTTTTAACGTGAAGCTGGATGAGTTTTTTTTTACGTGCCTAATGTCTTCGTATTTGTACATGTCCTTGTTTGGTATATCCTTCTCTTATTTTAATAAAACTTAGACGTGAGAGCTTGGGAGTTGGGCACTCCTTTTTTTAAGCTGAGGACACTTTTTATACGTGGGGAAAAGGTACGCTATTTTTTTTCTATGGGAGAAGGAGCGCTAATTTTCTCTACAAAACTGAGACGTGGTCGTTTGGAAGGTACGCTATTTTTTTTATGGAAAAGGAACGCTATTTTTTTCTACAAAACTGTGACGTGGTCGTTCGGGACTCTGTTTACGTACATCCAATGGCTAAAGATTTTTGAATTACTGATCCAACGGTTAATTAGTTTGTTTTTCTAGGATTAACGTGGAGGCTCGTATGGTGCCTCCAATTAGTAATATAAGATATATTTAAATTATTTTATATGTTATTATATATTATTTTTATTATCATCATATATTTAACAGATACTTACATATGTAAGAAAACAATATCCCACATCTTATTAACTTATAAAAATAATTTCTTAACATTAAAATCCTGGATTGTTTTGGCAAGAAAATCCTAGTGATTGTGTACAAAAGCTTGGTAAGATTTAAGGACGAATGTAATAATATCACTTATTATTTAAATATATTTATAACAAAATGCTCAGCCCCTTTTTTATTTTTTGATAACATTGCTGGCCCAACCCAACATTATAATTAGAATCAGCCCAGCAAAATCGTGTATTTCGAGAAAGTGCAAATGGCCTGTAATTTTTTAGGAAATGAAATAAATGGGCCGCATGGACGCTACATTATTTGTTCACCCAGCCCAGCTAATGGCTGTAATTCAAAAAAAAAGATCAAATTGACTGTAAATTCTATCTTGCCAAAAAAAAGACTGTAAATTCTGAAAAAATCGGTTGAATACGTGCCATATTTTTTGAGGTTGAAATGTGGGCCAATAGGTCGAAGCCAATGCAAGTTGTTGTCAATTTAGTCAACAAATGATTCTGACATGTTAGCCATTGGATTTACATCCAACAACCGGCATCCATTTTCATCCTCTCGTCTTCTTCCTCCAGCACCGCCGGGACCACCTCCCGCCTCCTGCTGCTAGCAGCTCTGCTTAGCACGCTTCGCTATGAAGCGCTACTCCATCGTTGGCCAGGCCATCCCTCCACCCCTCCACACCTCCTATTCTTCTCAACCGGCTGCAGAACCACACCGCACTAGAACAAGTTAACCCTCGTACACCTCTCCGTCTGCGATTCTACTCCCGTGTCTTCCCATCTCCGACTCGTTGCTATCCGGGGCCTCGCCGTCGTCCACCACCTTGGATGCGCTCGGCGCGGCGTGGTCAACGTGATCAACGAACGACACCATCAGAAGTAGACTGTGCGTGGAGAGGCTGACAGCTGGGTCCACGACCGCACACAAGGAAATGCCTCCTTATTACACACAAAATAATGATTCCTTCACCTGACATTTGGGACCCACCAGAAGGGCCTCTGTATTCGTGAAAAAAACGTGCCCCCCGCTGACAGGTCGGACCCACCAGCTATCTTCGCACGCAAGGAAGTGTCTCCTTATTACGCACAAAAAAATGAATACTCCCCCTGCCAGCTGGAACCCAGCATAGTGGGAGGCTGACTTGTTGGCCTACCAAGTTGACGGGGACGGAAGGCTTTGTCAACTTAGTCAATATGAACGATTCTAGCTCCTGTTACCGTACGATGTTCATCCGTAGTGCTTCTTCAACCTCTTGTCTTCTTGCTCCAGCCGCCCAAACCAGCGCCGATCGTGCCGCGTGCTCCTGCCTCCCGTGGCCGGCTGTGATGCCGCGGAGGCCTCACCGCCCCTACTACTACCACCGCTGGCCAGACCATCCCTCTACTCACCACACCTCCTGTTATTCTGCGGCGATAGCAGCCTCACACTACAGCCAAACCAATGAACCCTCGTACTCCTCTTCGCGTGGGAATCCACTGCTGCGTCTTCGCCGGCTCCGCGTCGTCCCCTTCCTAGGCCTGGCCGTCGTCCACAGTCGTGGTGCTCTCGGCGTGGCGTGGTCAATGTGGTCAACAACCAAATTCCATCGGAAGAGTAGTATACGTGGAGAGGCTGACAGCTGGGTCCACGGCAGCCGCAAGGAAGTGCCTCCTTATTACGCGGAAAATAATTATTCCTCCACCTGACAGCAGGGACCCACCGGACGGGCCACCATATTTCGCGAATAAAACGTTTCACCCTTGACTGTTGGGACCTACCAGCTACACCTTTGCACGCAAGGAAGTGCGTCCATATTACAGGCAAAAAAAATGATTCGCCCCCTTACTGCTGGGACCCACCAGCTACATCTTCGCACGCAAGCAAGTGCGTCCGGGCAAAAATAAAACGATTTGCCCCCTAACTGCTAGGAACCACCAGCTACATCTTCGCACGCAAGGAATTGCCTGACAGTCGGGACCCACCTGGTCGAAGCGTACGTAGCATTGTCATTCTGGTCGTGAACGTGTACGTACATACTGGTCGATGTAGAGGCGCGCACGTGTCATAGTAGAGGGGTGCATGTGTCGTAGTAGAGGCGCACACATAGCATGTACATGTATGTACAACGGCCAGGGTGCAAGAAAGAAAATACGACCACGTACGTACATACGGGCGGGGTCTCGAACGCCTACTCGCGCATACATACGGCCAGGGCTCGTGTACATGGCTGGGTCAGAATGGAGAAACATCGTCGTCGTCGTGTTCATGGGGAGGCAACGGAATGCGTCGTGTTCATGGGGAGGCAATGGAATGCGTCGTGTTCATCGGGAGGCAACTGAACGCGTGGGAGCCAACTGGCTTGGATGGAACAGGCGATGGAAACGAGGCCTGGCGTACCGCAGAAGAGGAAACGGCCTTGTGTTCGACCGGCCACGTTTGAAATGGGCTCCTATTCATCGGGAGGTGTCTGTCGTACCGCAAAACGGAGGAAACGGACCTCCTACGATCAAAACGGGGGTCTTGTTGATCGAGAGGGGTGTGGCGTACCGCAAAATGGATGAAACAGACTTGTGTTGGAGCGCTACGGTCGAAACGGGGGTCCTGTTGATCGGGAGGGGTGTGGCGTACCGCAAAACGGACGAAACGGACTTGTGTTGGAGCGTTACGGTCGAAACGAGAGTCCTATTGATCGGGAGGGGTGTGGCGTACCACAAAACAGGACTCCACAGGATATTGTTCATCTCCACCGCCGACCTCCTCCAGCCTCCACGGGCTACCGTCGACCTCCTCCAGCCTCCACGTGCTCCTGTTCATCCAACCTCCATCGCGCGCTACTCCACCGGCTACTGTTCAACCACCCCTCCATGGGCACCCCTCTACCATCTACTATTCATCTAGCCCTCCACGGGGTCGTCCTGTTCATCCAGCCCTCCACACCATGGGGTCCTGTTCATTCAGAGGCAACGCCACCGCTCACTGTTCACCCCCCCACAATGCTCATTGTTCATCCAGAGAGGCAACATCGATCGACTTCAGTTAGCAGCAGCAGCGAAGGAATCGCTCGATCGGGTTCAGTTAACAACCATCGATCGATCGCTCGGGTTCAGTAATGTGTAGCCTGCAGTGCAATCGCTCGGGTTCAGTTAGAGCCCAACGCCTCGCTCGGGTTCAGTTAGAGCCAACGCCTCGCACACATGCGCGTACGTGTATGAGATAAACGCGCACTGCTCGGCCCTCGACCGCCCACCGTAACCGGGAACTCCCCGAAATTTTCCTCGCCCTTGCATCTATCACGGTTTTTTCCGTCATGGACGGCCCAAAGAATGTCATGCAGCTGGGTCTCCAGCCCGCCCAGGACGAAAAGTCCATTTTCTGTCATGATTTTTTATCATAGAAGTAGGAGCCCACCACATCTATGATGATACCGGGTTTTGTCACAATTATGGTCATAGAAGTGTCATATGTATGACATAATTTTTTTTCGTTCGGCCCAAAATGTCACGGATGTATCTTTTTTTGTAGTGCACCACCCGGTTTTGGATGACCTCCTCGCCGAGGAACATCGTTGAAGATCCCCTCGAGAGGTGGTGGTAGCCGAGCGCGAGGAAGAACTCGGTGAAGTTCCTTGCGATCCTTAGCCTTAATATCGCCCACATACGTAGTGTGCGATCAACGTACACGCCGGTAGGGTAGAGCCTCTCCGACACGGTGGGTGGGAAGCGGTAGGTTGGTCCGGTGTACTGCATGGCTGAGGGATCCATCAGACACTAATGGCGCACCAGGCATGTGGTGCGCCATTAGTATATACAAATGGCGCACCATGTGTTGGTGCGCCATTAGTGTCAAAATACTAATGGCGCACCACATCCACGGTGCACCATTAGTAACAATTTTTTTTATTTTTTTTCAAAACTAGTAATGGCACACCAGGGGATAGTGCACCATTACTAGTTAAACTAGTAATGGCGCACCACATCCACAGTGCGCCACTAGTAATTTTTTTTAAACTTTTTTATTTTGTTTTTCAAAGTTAGTAATGACGCACCGTGGGTCTAGTGTGCCATTAGTAGTTAAAACTAGTAATGGCGCACCACACCCACGGTGCGCCATTACTAACAATTTTTTTTATTTTTTATTTTTCTTTATTTTTTTCAAAGTTAGTAATGGTGCACCGTGGATGTGGTGCGCCATTACTAATTTTGACACAAAATTCCCCCGAATGCACCCCCCCGTGGACCGCCTTTTCAGTTTTAAAATAAAATAAAAGAAAATGATGGAAATGTCAAAAAAATGAAAGAAAATAAGTTTTCCATGTGATATGTGGTCTAGTTGTTGGGAAAATTTACAAATATGAATTTCGACTTTATTTGCAAAATCTCTCTAGAATTTGTAAAATGGGCATAACTTTTGCATACTAACTCGGATGAAAAAGTTTTTTATATGAAAAATCATCTACTCGAAAAGTTACATCCGAATTTAACCGGGGGAATCCCGTTAAACATTTTCAAAATCTTCAAAAACCTAACAGAAAAAAAAGTTACGGGGCTTTCAAGATCTAGAGGCAAAAAAATTCAAAAAATATCAAACTTACTAGTGGTGCACCGTTTGATAGGTGCACCAGTAGTAACAGAAAAAAATAAATTAGTTTCGAATTCTTTTTTGAGATTTTTTTCCAAAATATGATACGTAATATGAATGGAAGTTTGAAATAATTTTTCAAAATTTCATCACACTCATGAACATGAACAATTTCCTAAACATCAACAAGGTTTAATAGGATTGATATGCTAGATATATTAACAAGTGGCTGTGAAGTTAGCTGGTGCTTGGGCTGGAGTAGTGTGAGGATGGGTGACCTTTCGGGAAGTTTGACCATGGAGTGTGATTTGACCTGAGATTAAGCATATTGACCCGAGATTAAGAAAAAATGAAAAAAATTGAATTTTTTTTTTGGAATTTTTTTTGAAAAAAAATTGTTACTAATGGCGCACTCGTATGTGGTGCGCCATTACTAAGTGATATAGTAATGGCGCACCTCTAGGCATACTAATGGCGCACTACAGGTGCGCCATTAGTAAAAAATACTAGTGGCGTGGTACTAGTGGCGCACCAGTAGTGCGCCATTAGTAGGCAAAACTGGTGCGCCACTAGTAGGCCTTTTCCTAGTAGTGTATGTGCAGAAGACGGAGAAGGGGTCGAAGAGCAAGAAGGGAGATGGATGAGGGATGGCAGATGCAGAGGGTGGCTTAGATAGCCGTAGTGCTACGTGTTATTTGGCCGCGTGAATAGTTTGTGGCCATTTTGCATGATAGAAATAAATTGCATGCGTGACCATTTGGCAGGGGCAGAAGAAAAATAAGCTAATTGTACGCGTGGGAATCCGTGGTCATATATATTATATGAACAAAAAGAGACAATTTTTGAATAGTTTGTGGTCATTTTGCATGATAAAAATAAATTTGGCCCTTAAAAATTGGTCATTTGCTACACAATGTCAATTGATTTCAAACTATGCAAAAATACAGAGCCAGCACGTTCACAAAAAACAGAGCAGACAATGCAAAAATACAGAGCCAACATGTTCACAAAAAACAGAGCAAACGACGCAAAAAAACGACGCAATTCGACAGCCCAAGTAGAGCTTGGTTTCCTTTTGGGCCCAATAACAACATTTTTTCATGGAGTCAGTGGTGGGCGAGCAGCCGAGCACAAAAAATAGTATCGCCTCTCGTGGATCGCCCCACGATCCAACGATGCAGAGCTGTCCTTGTGAAAGAACGGCGCGGAGCCTGCACACAACCAACCCACCTAGTTCCCTCTAGACGGCCAAATCTGAGGGTTGTCGCTTGGCGCAAGGGTATGATCGGACGACTAACATTGGGAGCTAGGGTTAGGCGAAACCCCGCGGGGTTTTGAGAGGTTTTGAGCTGGTCAACGGGGTTTCGATGGCTTTGACTGAGCATAACTAATTTAAAAAAAATCGAAAAAATATGAAACCTTCGCCGTTAGAACTAACAAGGAAAAATATTAAACTTGGTCTATGGTCATTTTCGTGAAAAAACCTTAGCTGGCACGATCAAGGTCAAATGAGGAACATTAATTGTAAAAAAACAAAAAAAATATATAAAAGTTGTGCACAATGTTGTCTTATGTGACATGTTACCAACCAAAAATCATAAAATTGGTCTATGGTTGTTTTCATGAGAAAACCTTCGCACATGTGAGCTATCATGTACATGATTTCATAGAGTTCAAGGAGAGGAGGTGGTGTTACCTTCTGTTTTTGAAAAAAAATTCAAAAAAATCACTAAAGCTTTATTTTAAAGTGAATAAGAAGGATCTGAAGTTATTTTTCCATTTTCATATTTCAAAACGTGTTTTTAATAGTTTTTATATTAAAGCATATGTTTTCCAAAGAAAATGTAAAAATATGAAGATTAATTCAAAAAACAATGAGACTTCGAATCTACAGTATGGAAAGTGAATATGTGTTAATAAAAAAAACATTTGGCTCATTTAGAGTAGGTTCAAAAAAACTTGATTACAAATGGGCTGTTTACCCTAGCCTGGGAGCTCATTTGGAGCACATTTTCTCAAATTCAAATTTATTTAACCTCCTTTAAATCACTTCAAATTTTGCACACATGATCTCCTACACAAACATAGATAGTTTGCGAAGGTTCTACTTGTTTTTGCATTTTCTTGAATTTGTACTGTCCAGGTTTGCCAAGGTTTACATGATCTCATTTGGAACATGCATTTGATTTCCTACACAACATGTGTGATCATTGCAGCACCTAAGATCATAGTTCACAACATCTAACATAACTAGCCACAGATTCAGGACAGATAAATATACCACATGCAAATTTAAGGACAGACAAATATAGATAGCAACTAGATTACTAGCATAACCAACGAGAGATTCAGTTTAACAAACCATAACCAACGACATTCAGTTCAACAAACTAAAAGTAACCCAACAGCAAAAGTAACACAACATCACATCATCGATCACATCACGCCGGAGTCAGGGCCTTCACGAGTGTAAGGGCATATTTATCCCTTAGTAGTTTTGGTGATTGATGACAATATGTTTGCGGACTAATCGTGTGCATTAAGATTTTCAGGTTATCTAATATAAGAGCACTATGCGATTGTTACTCCTCGAGGACTTCACTTTAGATGGATTATTTTCCTTCGTTTCTTTTCGGTGGAATTGAGTTGTAGGGATAACCGTACTATCAAGAGGGGATCCGTTTCGGAAGAGTATGGGTGGAATCATCACGTTCACATTCTCCATGCACCCTCGCCTTCTTACTACTTCTTGGAGTTTCCGTGTTGTGCAAAACAAGGGGTGATGTGTACTAAGTGGTAGTACCACGGCCAGTGCGGTAGTACCGCCTATAGGCGGTAGTACCGCTTGTTAGTGCCGCTGGTACTACCGCCCCTGCTGTGGTTTCGATTTTTTGTGTCGGGTTTCTGTAAAGGACCGCGCAGGGGAGCGGTAGTAGGGACAACAGTAGGGCGCGGTAGTACCGCTCCTACTTCCGCCCCAACTGCCGCTCAGCTCGCTGCCCTCCCCTATTTTCCAGCGGCTGTAGGAAGCGGTAGTACCGCCCTAGTGCGTGTACTTCTCCTCCCTCAGTCCTGGTTGCCCTATGCCTACTTGCCACAGCGGTAGTACTGTTGTGGCTGCGGTACTACCACTCCAGCAACGTTAGTTCCACCCAGATGCGGGCTGCGGGCTGCATAACAGTTGGATGTGTCCCCCGACTATATAAAGGGGTCTTCTTGTCCAAGAAGACCTACCTCTTCCATCCCCAAACTCCATTGTTTCTCCAAGCTCCATTTTTGCCTGATCTCTCTCCCTAGCCAATCAAACTTGTTGATTTTCTAGGGATTGGTTGAGAACGCCCCGATCTACACTTCCACCAAGAGAACTTTGATTCCCCTCACTAATCCCTTGCGGATCTTGTTACTCGGGTGTTTGAGCACCCTAGACGGTTGAGGTCACCGTGGAGCCATAGTCCATTGTGGTGAAGCTTCATGGTGTCGTTGGGAGCCTCCAATTAAGTTGTGGAGATTGCCCCAACCTTCTTTGTAAAGGTTCGGTTGATGCCTCCAAGGGCACCAATAGTGAAATCATGACATCTCGCATTGTGTGAGGGCGTGAGGCCACCACAGTGGCCCTAGTGGATTCTTGGGGAGCATTGTGCCTCCACACCGCTCTAACGGAGACATACTTCCCCTTAAAAGGAATGAACTTCGGTAACACATCCTCGTCTCCATCGGTTCCCCTTTTGGTTATCTCTCACCTTTACTTGTGCAAGCTATATTGTGTTCTATCCTTGCTTGCTTGTGTGCTTATTGTTGTTGCATCAACTAGGTTGCTCACCGAGTTGCATATCTAGACAACCTACTTTGATGCAAAGTTAAATTTGGTAAAGAAAAGCTAAAAATTGTTAGTTGCCTATTCACCCCCTCTAGTCAACTATATCGTTCCTTTCAATTGGTATCAGAGCCTCGTCTCTTTATTAAGAACTTTGCCGTCCAAAGAGTATGGTTGACACCGCAGACGGTGAGGAGGAGCACTCCGGTGTGAAACCGATGTCGTCTACGTCCGATGGGGGAACCGCGGTCTCTCATGAGGAATTTAAAGTGGCTTTGGACACATTGAAAACCTCCATGTCGACCGAGGTTGAAAGCATGTTTAATAAATTCTTAGAAGGGCTTAAACTATCTACCGCACCGATGAAAGTGGGTGATCCCACTAACAAGGTGACGGATGCTAACTCCGACAAGGGGGAAGCTACTAGTGAAAAGGCCCCTTCTTCTAGTGGTACAAATGGCAACGACATCTTTGCCCATGTGGAACCTCCACTTACTTATGTAGGAACGATTCCCTCTACTCATTTAAATCATGCCGGCCCTCCTCCTAAGATTGTGAAAGATGAAGATTTTGATGCTTGGGTCTATCGCTTTAAGCGTCATTTAAAACACGTTAACACTAATCTTTGGAGAATTATTGAAGAAGGTTTCTATCCGCATGACCCAAGCAACTTCACCCCAAGGGAAGCCGCGGATAATCAATTCAATGAGAATGCTCTCTTCATCCTTCAAGATGCAATTCCACCCGAAGACATTGCACATCTCCGACCATTCACCGTGGCCAAGGAAGCATGGCACCATGTTGTTTCCCTCTACAAGGGAAGCGCTAGCATTCAATGTTCCAACTATGAAGTGGTGCAAGATGAAGCCGATGAGTTTGCAATGAATGAAGATGAAGAACCTCGTGTGCTTTACCAGAGATTGACCACTCTCGCGGTCTCACTCCGAGATCATGGGAGTAAGGATACAGATGACAATTGGATCAAGCGCAAGTTCCTCAAGGCCATGATGCCCTACCACAAGGCCATATCCTCCGTCATCTGTCAAAGACCGGACTTCCACACCTTGGCCTCAAATGAAGTGTTGGATGAGTTTGTGGCAATGAGGATCTTGGACAAGACCACCGACAACACAGTGTTGCGTTCTCAAAGAGCAAAGAAGCCCAACCTTGCCTCGAAGGCCAAGGTTAGTGTGGAAGAAGAGGAAGAAGAGGAAGATGAGGAGAGCAACCCCGAAGATACAAAATATGATTATCATGAGCACATGACTCTTTCTTCAAGGCAATTTTGGAGCAAGAAGAACACAAGCCCAACTTCAACAAGAACAACTCAAGTGGCTTCAAGGGCAAGCAACGTGTGAGAACATGTTACAATTGTGGCAATGTGAGCCACTTTGTTGCGGATTGCCCTTACGAGAAGCGGCAAGACAATGGTGACAAGCTCATCCGAAAAGACAAAGCCAAGACCTTCCCCAACAAGAACAACTTCACCAAGAAGACTCCAACTCTAGGGTTGGTGGTTCAAGAAGAATACCATGAGGATGATGATGATGATGAAGATGGTGAAGCCATGGCCATGGCCTCTGTTGCCATTGCCACAACTCCACGGGTGTCTCTCTTCGACTCACCCAACGAGAACATCACCGCCAAGTGCCTCATGGCTAAAGCCACCAACAAGGTAACCCCCAACATCAAAACCACCATCATTACTAATCCCTCCTTGATTGATTGCATTGATGAAAGTGAGGGGTCTAATGAGGAAGTAAATGAATGTGAGTCTTTTATGAGTAAGCTCAAGGGCAAATCCAAGAAGCACTTCGTTGCTCTCTTGGAACAACTTGGTGAAGCCAATGACATGATCGAGGCTCATGAAGAAACCATCTCTAAGATGGAAGGTCATAGTCGTGACTATGCCAATGAGATATCGGATCTCTTTAATGCTCTTGAGGAAGAGTGTGGGCGTCGTTTGTCTCTTGAGGAGTCACACAATGATGACCATGCTAAATTAAAGAAAGATCTTGATCATGCTCTTGTTGTATCTCATGTGCTAAATTCCGACAAGGCTAAACTTGGGATTGACCATGCTAGACTCAAGGAGGAGTTTGATTTACTCGACAAGGCCCACAAGGTCTTGAAGGGTTCTCATGCTAAACTCAAGGAGTCTCATGATCAACTCCAAGTGAAGCTAACCAAGGATAAAGCCACCATCCCTCACATGGTATTAATTGATAATGCAAATGCTACTAACCTGTGTTGTGAGCATGTGCATCTTGTGGAGGAGAATGTTGTCGGCATTCTGGGAACGGGGGTCCCCAGACTTGCCTGCCTGTGGCCTGCAACGTGGCCCAGCAGTGGCCCAGTACGTCCCATCTTCATCAACCCAAGTTCAAGACCCTCGCAAGGGGCCAAGCCTCACGGGGCAGACGACACAAGGCCTCCTCAGGGGCGGCCTCACCAGGCAGGCTCCCGAGGAGGCGGAGAGATCAAGGCAAGGAGTACCTCGCGAGGTGCTCGTGACACAAGCCATGACGATCAAGACCACGCGGACGCCAGCCTGCGTAGTGTCCCCGTTTTATCTTTGGTGCAAAGGGGGCAAGCGCAGGCACGGAGTACCGAGGCATCAAGCAAAGGTTTCCATATCGGTGCAATAAGACCAAGACTAGCAGGACGGCAAGACGGAGGTCACCGTGGAGCCCAAGACAATGTCATCACCAGAGCCTTTGGCAGTCGAAGACCACATTTAGTTAGGATAGCTTGTACTAGCTGTCCCCTTTCAAAATGGCCGTTGTTGGCTCCCTTCCCACTCAATATTTGGGAAGATGACCAGGGCCTCTATAAATAGAGGTAGCCACCACAGTAGAAAGGGGGATCTCATCTAGAGCCAACAGAGATGGATCAGTTCCTCTCCAAGCATTCCACCGCAAGAACACCCCTCGCGAGGCTGTTCTTCCTCTGTACTGTTCATCCTCAGCCCCAGAGGAAATCCACCACACCACACATAGGAGTAGGGTATTACACCACAACGGTGGCCCGAACCTGTATAAATCTTGTGTCCCTTGTGTTGTTCATCGTTCTAGCTTAGATTCACGGCGAGGTTTCGGGGCGTGAATTGGTAGGGAGAAGATCTTTGCACCCACCCCAGAGTTCGAACCTTAAGGGTTTTGCCAGAACCCGATATCTGACATTTTGCGCGCCAGGTAGGGGTGCGCCGGAATCTTTTCTCCGCTAATCCGCGTCCCGTCGCTTCGTTGCATCCATGGCGGATGCTCGTCGAGCTCGCGCCGAGCGTCGGGCTGCTCTCGCCGCACGCGTCGCCCAGACGGCTTCCGTCGGTGGGCCTCCTCGTCATTCTCCATCGCCTGCCGCCAACGCCGCCACCGGCCTGGTGGGGAACGAGCAGCAAGCATCTTCGCTGCATCCCTCAGTGCGGCGGGAAGGCCGCACCACCACCCCGTCGCTGACCCCAGCTGGTTCGTCGTCTCATGCTCGTTGTGCGCCCACGGACGCGCAAGCTGCGTTGCTCCTGGCACATGAGCTCCTGCACTACCGCCCCGTCAACGACCTCTACGAGGAGTGGCTCGCTCGCATCACCGAGCTCGTCAGTGCCACAGGGGGCTCTCCTGCGCCGTCCCGCTCGCTGCCTCGTCCTCCGTCCTGCATGGGCGATGCGGCTCAGGGGGTGCCTCCGCCACCTCCTCCCCAAGAAGGTGCCCTAGCTCCAAGGCGCGCGGCCCCTGGATGTTACCCACCGCATCCAGAGCCGGCGCGACAAGAAAGAAGTTGTCCAGAAATCCCTCGGCCCCAAGAAGGCGCCCACGTGCTCCCTACACCAGCACGTAAAGATCGCATCCCTGCGCCAGCACGTCAAGACCCCGTGCTGCCCCTAGCGACGGCACGCGGGAACCATCAAGAGCAAGCCCCGCGTCTGCAAAAGGCTCCAGCGGCCACCGCAGGTTGCCGCGCCATCACCACCGAACTACGCAGTGTCGCCTGACCAGGCAAGTTCAAGCCAGATCTGCCTCCTCGCTATGACGGCACTGCCGACCCCGCGGAGTTCCTGAAGCTCGATGAGCTGGGCATCGAGGCGGCCAACGGGGACGAAAAGGTCATGGCGAACTGGTTTCCCATGGCGCTCAAGGATGGTGCCCTCACCTGGCTCCTGAACCTACCTCCTGGCTCAATCTCCTCTTGGGATGAGATGCGCAGCCGTTTCATCGCCAACTTGCAGGGCACCCGCGACCGCCCTCCGGTCGTGGGTGACCTGCGCCAGATCAAGCAGCAGCCTAGAGAGACCCTGTAGAAATACATCCAGCGCTTCAACAACGCTCGCCTCAAGATTCCAAGGTGACTGAGGAAGCCATCATCTCAGCGTTCTCCGACGGCGTCCGTGATGTCAATATGAAGGAGGAGCTTGCCATCCACGAGGATCTGTGCACATCTCTGGAGCTGTTCAACCTGGCGACCAAGTGCGCGCGAGTTGAGGAGGGGCGCCTCTCCCTCCTCGAGCTTCCAGCTGCTGACCCAGAAGAGAAGAAAGCCAAGGCCAAGGACGTGAAGCACAAAGGAGCAACCGTGCTCGCAGCAGAACCAGACACGAAGCATGGCAGGGACCAGCCAGAGTCGTCCAAGGGTAGCCAATTCTGTGCCTACCACAACCTCTACACCCACAACACCAACGAATGCCAGGAGCTCAGAGCCGTTCAAGAAGGACGCATCGGCCGATGCCCCGAGCGTAATGACCGGGGCTACGACTGAGGAGGAGGAAGAGGTGGAGGACGATGGGACGACCGAAGCCCTCACCAGGAGTGGCGTGACCGACCTCGCGAGGATCGCTGGCAGGACCAGCCTCGCAAGGAGGCTTGGAGGGATCAACCTGGCAAGGATCGCCCGTAGGGCAACGCAGGCCTTCCTCCTCTGCCACCACCGCCAAGAAGGAATGATGACCACCACCAGGACGAGGGGGTTGGGGGCTTCCAAGAGCCACGCGCTATCGCTTGCATCTTGGGCGGTGCCCAGGCCCCAGCCTCTCAATGCATCTTCAAGCAATTTGCTCGCGAGGTGAATGCAGTCCTCCCCAAGCTCGAGGCCACGTGCACGCTCAGCCGGTCCACGTGCGCCATCACTTTCAGCTCAGCGGATCAACTCAAGTGTGCGGCTACAGCAGGCATCCTCCCAATGCACTGTTCCCCAGTCATCAACAACATGCAAGTTACCAGGACCCTCATCGATGGCGGCGCATGACTCAACGTTCTGTCCGTCGAGACGTTCAACAACCTTCAAGTGCCATATGATCAACTTCAACCAACCAAGCCTTTCTCAGGAGTCACTGATAGCTCCACCACTCCGATACGGCAGGTTCGCCTTCCTGTCACCTTCGGACAACGCAACAACTACCGTACCGAGCTCATCTACTTCGACGTTGCCCACATTCGCCTGCCATACAATGCTATCCTCGGGTATCCGGCCCTGGCCAAGTTCATGGCAGTGACCCACCATGGTTACAACATCCTCAAGATGTCAGGAAGCGGCGGAATCATCACAGTCCCCTGTGAAGAGAAGGATGCGGTGTGCTCCCTCGAGAACGCCTTCCAAGCTGCATCAATCGAGGACCCAAACAGCAAGAGCGAGAACCCTCCTAAGGCAGTTCCCAAGAAGAAGAAGACATCGCCCAGCTCAAGGCCTCAGGAGGTTGGCATCATAGGAGGTGTCGCATCAAGATCCGCGCCCGCGTGAGGGGCGCCTCCCTCCATCGCATAGGAAGGCGCGCCTGACGCCCTCCTCCGGCAGGGCTCGAGGGCTCTCTTCTGGAGGGCCTCATACTTTGTCGAGATCACGAGGGAGGCGCTCGGGCACCACTTGGAGGCGTGCTTTGCGGCACGTTTCCCTCAGGAAGGCACAGGGCAAGGAAGGCCCAACCCTCAGGAGTTCATCACCAAGACCACTCAGGAGCTGTATGAATCAAGAGTCATACGCGGCGATCACCGTATGCCCGGCGTAGCTCCCCATCCAGGTGAGGATGGCAGGCTGCGTGTCTGCATCGACTACCCAGGGCTCAACCGAGCCGCATCTCAGGAGCGCCTCTGGCCTTCGCGCGTGGGACGCTATGAGGGTTCGCCGCACAGCTACATTTGCATGTCTTTCGGCCTGCCGAACGCGGCTGCTACTCACCAGCGCCATCTGCAGAGCATTCTGGCGGCTCAGGAGGCCAGGCATCACGCGGTCCTGGCGGAGATGGAGATGGTCTTCGAGGAACCGCCTGGACCCCCAAAGCCTCCCGAGGCTCAGGGCTCCAGTGACTCGTGAGAGTCGGTCCCTTCACTGCGCACCTTCAGCCACTCCAACACCTCCTCTACAACGGTACCAGGTGACATCTTCCGAGTTCATTTCAGCTGGGAGCGCCCTCAGGGTTGCATCATTCCCATGTCGCGTGGGTCCGTTCCTGCAGCATGTATCCCTTTTGCTTATGTCTTTAGTTTACCTTGCTCGGGGCACCCCTCGGGCTGCATCATCCCCAAGCCGCTTTGCGTGTATCCTTTCCGCATTTATCTAAGCTGATTTGCCTTTCATGCTTAATCTGCCTATGATTATCATCTATCGCCTATCACGGGCTTTCTCTCCCTCATGCAAATCGCTTGCGCGTTAAAAGGGGGGCTCCTGAGCATCGAGACTCAGGAGCTCTTACTGACTCTCCAGCCCTCACCCCCTAGCCTTGTCCACGACATCGCGACCTGGCATACCAGCGGCGGCTGAGCTCGCTCGAGGGCCGGGACCTGAGGACGTAGAGCATTTGTATCTAACTATCTCGCAGGAACATATAGCCGCCCAAGGCTCAAGACCAGGCGCAACCCGCCTTGAGGTAGGGCCTCGTGACTCCCGCGCTGGCTCACGAGTGCCCAGATACACCTCGTCCAGCCCTGCCGTGCAAGCCATGTGTCAGGGCGGGGCTGTACACGCCCCGGGGGCTTCTCTCGGAGGGGCCCCCCGCCCACGTACCAGTGGAAGCACCATGCTCCGCGCTGGCTGACGACACTGCCGAGGAGCGGCTATGCCCGTACACATACGGAAGCGCTATGCTCCATGCTGGTGATAAACAACTGAGGGTGGCCCGCGACCGTATCAACCTGAGGGAGCCCAGAGCTTAGTGTCTTGCCTCATCGCAATGTCTCCCCTCGGGAGCGCCACGCGAGGGGGCTAGACATGGGGGCTGCGCCCGGGTCACGCTTGAGCGCATGCCACCCAGCCAGGTCCCTCGGACCTGGTCATCGCGCGCCCCTCCCCGAGCATCGCGACTCGGGAGCCTAACTGGTCACGTAGCCCCTCACTCCTTAGTTCCGCAAGGCTAACGACGGTTGATGTATGAGCGAGGCCGGGCCCTGCCGACGTAGAACGCCGGATCCACTCCTACACTCCCTCCCTATTTGCTGTTTGCGCATCAAGGGGGACTCCTGAGCATCGCGACTCAGGAGCCTAACTTGTCACGTAGCCCCTCACTCCTTGGTCCCATCCTGGTGATCCAGTCGGGGCTAACAGCGGCTGAGGTATACGCGGGGCCGGGCCCTACCGACGTAGAACACAAAGCAAATAGGAAGGAAACCGCAAAATCTCGAAGCAAATCCATAAGCAAATATTACAAACCATAATTGTTTTCACGATACCAAATGCAAGTTTAAACGCCTCCACAAGGCATGATGCATGTTGTAGGATCTAAAACAGGAAAGAAGCCACGAGAAGATCACCCTTGGGCAACGCCAACATTCGTCAGGAGCCCTGCCTCCGTGGTGGTGTTGCCCCCCTCAGCTCCACCTCCCGACGCAGCGGAATCAGCAACACCTGCCCTGGGCACGTTGGCAAAGGCGCGGAACTTCACCAGCAGGGCTCCACTCGACCCTTCATGGCTTCAGCAGCAGCGGCAGAGCACTCGGCGTCCACAGGCTCCAGCATCTCGTCGAGGTTGGCACCAAGGTCACGAAGGTAGACGTGGCTGAGGACACACGTCAACGCCGCGGAGGAAAGAACGCGAGCTTCAACCTCGGCCATGGGGCCGACGCCGGTCACGACTTCCTCAAGCGCTTCGACCAAGAAGGGAAGCAACTGGGCGGGGTCGTCCATGGCCTCAGCCAGTGGCTTCTCCAGGCCACCATCATAGAGCGTCTTCAGCGCCTTGCGAGATCTCTCCTCGAGATCCGCAAAGGCCATGCGGTCCTCAGCCAGGACCTTCGCCTTGGCGTCCAGCTCGGCCCTCTCCGTCTTCAACTTTTGCTCCAGCGTCCTCAGTCGGCCACGTTCGGCAGATAACTCGGCGTCGCGGTCCCCGATGGAATCCTCCCGAGCCTTTATCTCCTCCTCCTTTGCCTGGCGGTCGCGAGCTTCCTTGGCGAGCTCATCGCGCAGCCCCTGCAGCTCGACCTCCATCGCCTTGTAATAGTCCTGGGTGACCGCGGCGTCCTTCAGTGCCGCATCACGGGCGGCTGCGGCCTGAGTGGCGGCTTGCTTCTCCTCCTCAGTGGCGGCTTGCTCAACACCGCTCGGACAGAGGCATCAGAGTGAACCCAGCCAGAGACCAGCTCCAGGCGCCCGGCTACCAGGTGGGAACTGGCGCCCTGGAGGTCTTCTCGCAGCTGGCCCAACTCGACAAGGGCATGGTCCAAGACGGCAGAGGAGGCAGAAGAATCCGGAACCAGTGGTGCAGAGGGAGAAGGCGGCAGCGTGATCACGACTTGGGAGACTAGGAGCTCATGAGTCTTGTCCACCTCAGCGACAGCATCAGGCACAGGCATCTCCAGAGTCAGCGGGGCCATGGGGGTTGGCACCCTGTCAGAACGCTCCTCCTGGCCTTGCGAGGATGATCGGGTAGGGGAAGTGCCGACTCCATCGCCTCCCCTTCCCGCAGACGAAGGCGCAGCCACGACAGATGAGCCTGCCCCAGGCGGAGCCATCGTGTCCTCCTTCAGCCTCTTCTCCGCAAGCGGCGGCCTAACCAAGTGATGGAAGATGTCAAGCCCTAGCAGCAAAACAAGAACAAAACAGAGTCTGAGCACTTACTGGTCAATCGCAGCGTAGGCCGCCGGCCTCTAGCAAAGCTTAAAACCCATAAGCCTCTTTGTCCGGGGCGTAGACTCAAGAGGTCCAAAAGCAGAAGAGGGCACACTAGAAGGGCTGGAAGAGGCTTCGGGTGGTGCCTGGCCAGGAGTAGCCCCTCGGGAGATTGGCCCTGACCTGTCTTTCTTCAGGATCACGGGTGTGTCCTCTTCCTCTCGCCTAGCATCGGCCTCATCGTCATCCGGCAGGGTGCAGAGGATGCTGGACCTGCGCCGGGGAGAAGTCTCCCACATCCCCTCAGCGGTCGCCTCGGAGTCACGCTCCTCTTCTTCTTCGTCTTCCTCTCGAAAAAAAAATCATCAGAAGACAACTCCACCGGCACCATCACCCCCTGGCTCAGGAGGCACCGCCAGCACCAGACCACGCCCGTCAAAGGTGGGGATGGCATCAACCATCTATTGCCAGTTGGTGCGAAGGAAGAGGGGGGCAGGAGAGCCCTCCAGACCTTCCACATCTTCTCTGACCAAGAGGCAGAGAGATGCGACCAGATCCTCGTCGTCCAGGGGCACCGAGTTCAGGCGGAGATCATCATCCACACCCTCAAGCCTCCACAGCAGGCGCGAGTGCGCCTGAAGTGGAGCCACCCGCTGTGTCAGTAACTCCCTTAGGAGCGTGGCCCCGGTCAGCTTCGCAGACTTCATGTTGCCTGGCCTCAGGCCGGCGTTCATCTTCTCGAGAACCGACTTCGCCCGTATGTCATCAAGATTCACACGAGACCACGCCTCGTCAGCCTGGGGCTGCTCCGTGGGCAACACCAACCGAGAGTGGATGCATCCGACATCCATCATGACCCACTTGCTCCGGAAGCCATCAACCCTCTTCCCGGTCTTCGAGATTGCGTTGGCCTTGGAGTACATGATGAAGCTAGCGCACGCCAAGGTATGGC
Organism: Triticum aestivum; assembly: GCF_018294505.1. Lineage (NCBI taxonomy): Eukaryota > Viridiplantae > Streptophyta > Magnoliopsida > Poales > Poaceae > Triticum > Triticum aestivum. Next base: position 725,587,396 of record NC_057801.1, read on the forward strand.
TGCCAGTGATTCAGAGGGAGAAGAAGTGGCGCAGCAAAGCCACGGACGGCATCACCCCAACGTGTGCCTCGCAGTAGTAGGCGAAAATCGACAGAAGGAGAACGGAGTCTGGATGGAAATGAAGGGCCTGCAACCTATAATGGCGGAGGACGACGTAGAAGAACTCGGAGAAGGGAGGCACCAGGCTAGCGAGGACGGTGGTCATGAAGAAGGGGTAGAAGGTGCTCCCCTTAGCCTCCGGCTGGGCGGAGCCGGCCTGGAGTCCGGTCTCCCCCAGCTCGCTGCCTTGCGCCGACGTCATCAGGAGCGTAGCGGCGAGATTCTTCTCCATCATGTTGGGGGGATCCTGGGCCGACGAGTACCAAACCGGCAGGGCCTCGGCCACGGCCTTGCGGGGCGCCATTGCTCGCTGAAACAGGACGGACGGAGCAGATCTGGAGATTTCGGAAGCAAGAGAGCAAGAAAGGGGATCTGAAGCAAGGCGAATGAGAGAAATGAAGGTAAGCCTAACCCAGGCTAGCCTTTTTGTCAGTCGGGCAGTTGCTGAGGCAGTGTGGGGAAGCGGAGATGCCCACGTCCAATCAACCGCCACGCGGCGACCAAGGCCGCAGACTGTTGGGGCCCGCGGCGCTCCGCACTTGCCCTTTGGCTTCGCTGCTAAGCCAAGTCCGAGCGCGCCTTGGGCCCGGGGGCTACTGTCGGCATTCTGGGAACGGGGGTCCCGAGACTTGCCTGCCTGCGGCCTGCGGCGTGGCTCAGCAGTGGCCCAGTACGGCCCGTCTTCATCAACCCAAGTTCAAGACCCTCGCGAGGGGCAAAGCCTCGCGGGGCGGACGACACAAGGCCTCCTCAGGGGCGGCCTCACCAGGTAGGCTCATGAGGAGGCGGAGAGATCAAGGCAAGGAGTAACTCGCGAGGTGCTCGTGACGCAAGCCATGACGATCAAGACCACGCGGGCGCCAGCCTGTGTAGTGTCCTCGTTTCCTCTTTGGTGCAAAGGGGGCAAGCGCAGGCGCGGAGTACCGAGGCATCAAGAAAAGGTTTCCATATCGGTGCAATGAGACCCAGACCAGTAGGACGGCAGGACGGAGGTCACCGTGGAACCCAAGACGGCGTCATCACCAGAGCCTTTGGCAGTCGAAGACCACATATAGTCAGGATAGCTTGTACTAGCTGTCCCCTTTCAAAATGGCCGTTGTTGGCTCCCTTCCCGCTCAATATTAGGGAAGAGGACCAGGGCCTCTATAAATATAGGTAGCCACCACAGTAGAAAGGGGGATCTCATCTAGAGCCAATAGAGACCGATCAGTTCCTCTCCAAGCACTCCACCACAAGAACACCCCTCGCGAGGCTGTTCTTCCTTTGTACTGTTCATCATCAGCCCCAGAGGCAATCCACCACACCACACATAGGAGTAGGGTATTACACCACAACGGTGGCCCGAACCTGTATAAATCTTGTGTCCCTTGTGTTGTTCATCGTTCTAGCTTAGATTCGTGATGAGGTTTCGGGGCGTGAATCGGTAGGGAGAAGATCTTCGCGCGCACCCCAGAGTTCAAACCTTAAGAGTTTTGTCAGAACCCGATATCCGACAAATGCCAAGTTGAAAGAGCAACTTGAGAAAGGCCTTGTGACATGGATACAAGGTGAGAAGAACCTCAATGACCTTTTGAGCAATCAAAACGAAGTTGTGGCCAAGGAGGGAGTTGGGTTCGCACCCATGTCCAAGAACAAGAAGAAGAACGACAAGACCAAACGATCTCCCCCTCTCAAGGAAACTTTTGTGAAGGAGGGAGAGGGTGCTCCTAAGGAAAAGAAGAGCAACGTGAAGGGTGGTGATGTCAAAAAGGGCAATGCCACCCCTTCCAACAAAGCCGACGACTTTAACCCTTCTTATGTTTGTGTCGTGCTAGTGATGGGCATGTTTATGCTAAATTTGTTGGTTCTCCTTATGAGTACATTGAATGGTCTATTTGGGTTCCCAAGACCCTTGTTACTAACATCAAAGGACCCATTACAAAATGGGTACCTAAAACCAAGCATTGATATCTTGTAGGTGTTTGCTTTCGGTGGGGGATCATGGTTGCTCGATAGTGGAGCCACAAATCATATGATCGGAAGCAAGGACTTGGTGGTGGACGTGCACAAGATCCCTTCTATGCCCACCAACATCGAGTGGGGTGATGCCTCGTCTTCTAAGGTACTGGGTCTTGGAAAGGCTGTCATTTCTCAAGATGTCAAGATCAAGAAAGTCACGCTTGTTGAGTCCCTTGCTTACAATCTACTTTCTGTTCATCAACTTGCACTCATGGGCTTTGCCACATTCTTTGATATTGATACCATGGCCCTCTTGTGGAGCAACACTCTTAAAGTAGCCTTTGTTGGGCATGTCGAAAACGATCTTTATGTGATTAACTTTTCGAAGCGACTCACTAAGACCGCGACATGCCTAATGGCTAAAGTTGATGTGGGATGGCTTTGGCATCGCCGTTTAGCAAAACGTCAATATGAGATCTTTGCAAAGTCTTCTCAAGGGGGACCATGTCCATGGACTAACAAATGTTAGTTTTGCCAAAGATCGTGCTTGCAGTGCTTGTATCGAAGGAAAGCTACATGAGAAGGCTCACCCTCCCATGACTATCATCTACTCGAAGAGACCCTTGGAGCTCCTTCACATGGATCTCTTTGGCCCTCCATCCTTTGATAGTCTTGGGGGTAGAAATCATTTCTTGGTGATTGTGGATGATTATTCAAGATATACTTGGGTATATTTCTTCAAGAGGAAGAGTGAGACTCAACAAACCGTCATCGACTTTGCAAATGAAGCTCAACGTCAACATGATGCAAAGATGTTGACAATAAGGAGTGACAACGGCACCGAGTTCAAGAACTACACCTTGGATGCGTTTCTTAGTGATGAGGGGATCAAACATCAATATTCTGCACCATACACCCCTCAACAAAATGGTGTCGCGGAGAGGAAGAACCGGACGTTAATGGATGCGGAAAGGACCATGATGGCGGAGTTCAAGTCTCCTTACAACTTGGCCGAAGCCATCAACACAACATGTCATGCATCCAATCGGCTCTATCTCCGCCTAAAGGCTTGAACAAGACTCCTTATGAAATACTCACCGGTAACAAGCCCAACCTCAAGTACTTCCATGTGTTCGGGTGTAAGTGTTTCATTCTCAAGAAAGGTGTTCATTTGTCTAAATTTGAGACTAGAGCTCATGAGGGCATATTTGTTGGTTATGCTACAAACTCTCATGCTTACCGTGTCCTCAACAAGTCCATGGGACTCATTGAGGAGAAGTGTAATGTGGAGTTTGACGAGAATAATGGCTCCCAAGTGGAGCAAAGTGGTACTTGTGATGTAGGTGATGAAATTCCTCCCCAAGCCATAAGAAGAATGGGTGTTGGTCATATCCTACCCATTGAGGAACCCCTTGTGGCCGAAGGAGAAGGACAATGCTCCACTCAAGTGGAGCCATCACCAACCCAAGACCCACACGCTTCCGAAGAACAAAGTGAAGGACCTCAACCTCATGAACAAGATCAAGGGAAAGATCAACCTCAAGATGGTGGTGAACCACCAAGTGATGCCCAAGGTCAAGTTCTCCCATTCGAGCAAGTTCAAGATCTAGAGCAAGCTCAAGATCAAGAACAAGCTCAAGACGACGCTCATGATGATCAAGTTACCCCTCCTCTTTTCACATTCTAGGAGGAATTAGAGCGTCGTGCCGCAAAGATCGCTTCCAAGCTCACTACCAAAGGTCATATCACGGAGAATGTGGTTGGAATCCTAAGGAAGGGGGTAAGCACTCGTAGACGATTAGCAAACTATTGTGAACACCATGCTTTTGTTTCTTGTGTCGAACCCCAAAAGGTTTATGAGGCGCCTGAGGATCCGGATTGGCTCAATGCCATGCATGAAGAACTCAACAACTTCGAGCACAACCAAGTGTGGAAACTAGTGCCGAGGCCAACCGGGAATCATAATGTCATTGGAACCAAGTGGATATTCAAGAACAAGCAAGATGCTCATGGGATCATTGTTCGCAACAAGGCTCATTTGGTGGCAGAAGGCTACTCCCAAGTTGAGGGTATCGACTACGGTGAAACCTTTGCTCCCTTCGCTCGCCTTGAATCTATTTGTTTGTTGATTGCTTATGCTTCTCATCATAATTTCAAGTTGCAACAAATGGACGTGAAGAGTGCTTTTCTTAATGGTCCCATTAATGAGTTGGTGTATGTCAAACAACCCCCGGGGTTCGAGGATCCATATTTCCCCAATCATGTATACCAACTCAACAAGGTGCTCTATGGCCTTAAACAAGCCCCACGTGCATGGTATGAGCATCTTACTGAGTTGTTACAAGATTGTGGGTTCGAAATCGGGAAAATTGACCCCACTCTTTTTACTAAGAAGGTCAAAGGGGAGTTGTTTGTGTGCCAACTATATGTTGATGATATTATCTTTGGCTCCCCTAACAAAGCTTTCAAAGAGGAATTTGCCGCTCTCATGACCTCAAAGTTCAAGATGTCCATGATGGGAGAGTTGAAGTTCTTTCTCGGGTTTGAAATCAAGCAAAGAAGAGAAGGAACCTGCATCAACCAAGCCAAATACACTCAAGACATGCTCAAGAGATTCAAGCTAAGTGATATCAAGCCGACCTCCACTTCAATGCATGTCAAATGCCAACTTGACATTGATCCCAATGGTAAAGCGGTGGATCAAAAGGTATATCGCTCCATGATTGTATCCTTGCTTTACCTTTGTGCATCTAGACTGGATATCATGTTGAGTGTGGGAATTTGTGCACGATTTCAAGCCACACCTAAGGAAAGCCACTTTGTGGCGGTCAAGCGAATCTTTTGATAATTGGCTCATACCCCAAACTTTGGATTATGGTACCCAAGAGGAGCCAAGTTTGATCTTTTGGGCTATACCGACTCAGATTGGGCGGGAGACAAAGTGGATAGGAAGTCCACATCCGGAGGGAGCCAACTGCTTGGTTACTCCTTGGTGAGTTGGTCTTCTAAGAAGCAAAGTTGTGTGTCTCTCTCGTACACCGAAGCGGAGTATGTGGCTGCCGGTAGTTGTTGTGCTCAACTTCTATGGATGAGGCAAACCTTGAAGGATTACGGTGTCACTTGTGACAAAGTGCCTCTTTGGTGTGACAATGAAAGTGCCATCAAGATCTCTCTCAACCCAGTGCAACACTTCAAGATGAAGCATATTGAGATTCAATATCACTTTATCCGGGATCACATTACGCGAGGGGAGATCAAGCTCAAGTATGTCAACACTCATGATAACCTTGCAGATATTTTGATGAAGCCCTTGGATGAAGCAAGATTTCGCGAGTTAAGGCATGAGCTAAATATCATTGATTCGAGCAATGTGGTTTGAGCTCTTGCACACCCCACCACACTCTTCATGATGTCTTGTTTAGGTGTAGGCATGCATATAGGGGGAGTGTTGTTCTCTCAATGAACTCTCCCTCCCCCCATTATGCATAAATTGATCAAGTCTTTCACATTAGCCATTTTTGATGGTACTTGTGCTTCAAAGACGAGTTATGGTCATGGGCCCAAGGATAATTCTTCACGGCGCCATACCATTTTCTCAAACATAGGTGGTCTCAGCCACCGCCCTCTCTTCTCGAGAGTTTGTCTGTGTGTTGTTTCTTGTTGTTTGTGCTTCTCTCTTTTGAGTAGTTGTGTTTTGGTGTGGTCGTGTTCGGGTTTGTCGTGGCTTGTCTTGTCTTGTGTGGTCTTTCTGTTTTTCGCTAGTCGTGCGTACGCCATCTCCCCCCCTTTGTTCCTGCTTTGGGGCGCCTGAGCGGTACTACCGCGTCGGCAGAGCGGTACTACCACCCTGCCGACACGGTACTACCGTGGAGTGGTTCATTGGGCGCGTTGTGCTTCAGATTTGCACCACAGCGGTACTACTGCGCCTCGCGTGGTACTACCGCTTAGGGCTGGGCGTGTGGGGTATGTATCGGGCAGGAGGAGTTTCTACTCCCCCATACCCGTTCAGTTTGCCCCATCCCCTCGTCCTCTCCTCTCTTAGGCGACTCCCCAAGCAGCGGAGGTCCGCCGCCGGGCCGCCAGATCCAGGCCGTCTCCATCGATCCCATCAGGTGGGATCCTTCCCCACCCTCTCCTCTTGCCATGGATGCCGGTATTGCCTCCGTTCTTCTCTCCCTTGGTTCTCTTTCTTGAATCTAGGTTTTGGGCTATACTCGTTGCATCCCTCGATTTTGTTCTTGAATCGAGGCCTAGGAAGGACTTGGGAGACTGCTGGACTAGGTTGTTTGACGATTAGGTATTGAAATATGGTCTTTTGCATCTCTGGTAGTACCAGATCTTGCCACGACAGGTGTCAGCCCGCTGACAACCGCTCCCGAGCGGTACTACCACTGTACCCTAGTGGTACTACCTCTTATAAGCGGTACTACCGCTCTGGTGTGCGGTACTACCGCCCCAAGATGCCAATGCCCATAAGTCCCTACCTAATTGTCATCTTTTGTGTTTGTCTTTCCTTGGCCTATGCTTCTCTTGCTCTTGTGGTTTTTGTGTGTTTGTGTTTTCAAGTGGTAGTAGCTCCGGGCATCAGGCTCGCCGCAAGAATCCAGACTGTGCAACAGGTTCCAAGCGCTATCGCTCTTCGGTTGCAACTGAGTCTAGTGCTACTGCTGCTGCGGGTGGCTCGTCTGAGCCGCCAAAACACAAGGCCAAGGTCCCAACATCGAAGACCTCCGCTGGGCGCAAGCCTGCTAATCAGATGTCTGCAATGGAGTTCTGTACCAAGAGGAAGCACAATCCCTACCATGTGGATCAGGAGCCTGCTCTTCAGAGGCGTCCGTTCTGGAACAGGTTTCAGCAGTCCATCTACCATTATGTCTTGAAGCAAAAGAAGAACTTGTATGTGAAGGTCAAGTCTATCGATCCCTCACACATGGAGAAGGACATGCCATACTTTGGGAATGCTCTGCAGAGGTGTGAGGAGTTGGACATCAAGAGGATCATTACCTTCAACAAACACTTTGATGCCGAGCTCGTGGCCCAGTTCTGTGCCACCGTTCACTTTGGGCATGACTAGGCCCGTACTTTGTCTTGGACGACCAATGGTCATCGTCTGTCCACCCCATGGAAGGACTTCATGGTCAGCTTGTCGTACAGTGATGAGGGTGCCCAGACCCCACTTGGGTTTCGCCCTCATAAGGAGATTGTCGCTACTCATAAGGAAAAGCTTTGGTCCTATTCTACCAAGAAGGTGTCTGAGACTGGGAAGGTTACTTATGAGCTCTGGACCTTTCTAGACATCATGCATCGGATATTCCAGAACACCCTGTTTCCTCGGATTGTCAACTTGGATCAGGTGCACTCTTACCTAGTTGACATGCTTCTATTTTGTCAAGAATAGCAGAGCTCTCAGCAGGTGCTGGATGTGTCACATGTGATGTGGTCTGAGCTTCACTCTGCTGTCATGGAGCGCAAGTGCATCATCTATTGACCCTATCTTATGCAGCTTATCGAGGACACTTGGGCAGGCAAGTTTCTAAATGAGGAGCTTGTCACAGACAACATGGTCTCACATGACACTATCGAGCTGCGTCAGAAGGAGAAGTGGAGTACGTCTACTCCGTCACCTCCAGTATAGGAGACTGTCTTATCTGATGAAGATGATGAGGATGATGATGGGTTGGAGTATGTGCCCCCATCTGAGGATCCCTCTCGGGCAAAGAAACTCAAGATGAAGCGTCTGTTCTGCTTTCAGGCCAAGGGCCAGTACAAGGATCACAAGGAAGCCAAGATGTCTCGTCGTCGTGACAAGGCCATTATGAGACACGTTAGCCTTGAGGTTGCAGATGGCTCTGAGGAGTGGATCACTGATGAGGAGACTTGGATCGGCCTGCACTGCCCGTGGTCTGACACTAAGGAGGACACCGGAGTTCACGCTTCTCCCCGTGCTGCAGAGGTCTCTGAGGAGGAGGAGGAGCATGTCGAGTGATGCCATGGAGATCTACTACCATCATGTCGTCCCTTTCCCTTTGGTGTCTTGATGCCAAAGGGGGAGAGTTAGGGATTTTCTTTGGGTCTTGTGTTGGCGTGTTCATGTTTGTTCGTGTCTCATGTCTCATGTTCGTTGTGTTCGTTCGGTTTCATTCGCTTTCTTTCGATTGTGAGTCAGACCATATGGTGTAAGACATATGTGAACTACCCTATCCTATCTATTTTAGTGTCAAGTACTCGATTATCTTGTGAGATGCTTCATTTCGAGCACTTATATTATTGCTCTAATGCTTGTCCTTGCTTAGATGTACTTGTAGTTATTCTTATATGCAAGGATGTTGCTGTTGGGAAACGTAGCAGAAATTCAAAATTTTCTACGCATCACCAAGATCAATCTATGGAGATTCTAGCAACAAGATAGAGGGGAGTGCATCTTCATACCCTTGAAGATCGCGATGTGGAAGCGTTACAAGAACGCGGTTGGAGGAGTCGTACACACAACGATTTAGATCGCGGTCGATTCTGATCTAAGCGCCGAACAACGGCACCTCCGCATTCAACACACGTGCAGCCCAGTGACATCTCCCGCACCTTGATCCAGCAAGGAGGAGGGAGAGGTTGGGGAAGACAACTCCAGCAGCAGCACGACGACATGGTGGTGGCGGAGTAGCGTGGTTTCCAGCAGGGCTTCGCCAAGCACTACGAAGGACGAGGATGTGGAGAGGTAGGGCTGCACCGAGAGAGAGAGAGAGAGATTCGTGTCTCTGGCAGCCCCAAACCCCCCACTATATATAGGAGAAGGGGAGGTGGCTGCGCCTCCTCTAGGGTTCCAACCCTAGGGGTGCGGCAGCCCTAGATGGGACTGGAGGGGGCGGCCGGGAGGGGGAGAGAGGGGGGGGGCGCCCTAGGGTGGGCCTTTAGGCCCATTTGCGCGTACGGTTACCCCTCTCTCCTCCTAGCTGCGCCTTTCGCATTGGTGGGAGGCGCACCAGCCCACTCAGGGGCTGGTTCCTTCCCACTCTTGGCCTATGCAAGCCTCCGGGGCTGGTGGCCCCTCCCGATGGACCCCCGGAACCCTTCCGATGGTCCCGGTACATTACCGGTGACGCCCGAAATACTTCCGACGTCCAAAACCTCACTTCCTATATATAATTCTTTACCTCCGGACCATTCCGGAACTCCTCGTGACATCCGGGATCTCATCCGGGACTCCGAACAACATTCGGTAACCACATACAAACTTTCCCTATAACCCTAGCGTCATCGAACCTTAAGTGTGTACATCCTACGGGTTCGGGAGGCATGTAGACATGACCGAGACATCTCTCCGGTCAATAACCAATAGCAGGATCTGGATACCCATGTTGGCTCCCACATGTTCCATGATGATCTCATCGGATGAACCACGATGTCGGGGATTCAAGCAATCCCATATACAATTCCCTTTGTCAATCGGTACGTTACTTGTCCGAGATTCGATCGTCCGTATCCCAATACCTTGTTCAATCTCGTTACTGGCAAGTCACTTTACTCGTTCTGTAATGCATGATCCCGTGACTAACTACTTAGTCACATTGAGCTCATTATGATGATGCATTACCGAGTGGGCCCAGAGATACCTCTCCATCATACGAAGTGACAAATCCCAGTCTCGATTCGTGCCAACCCAACAGACACTTTCGGATATACCTGTAGTATACCTTTATAGCCACCCAGTTATGTTGTGATGTTTGGCACACCCAAAGCATTCCTACGGTATCCGGGAGTTTCACAATCTCATGGTCTAAGGAAAGGATACTTGACATTAGAAAAGCTCTTAGCAAACGAACTACACAATCTTGTGCTATGCTTAGGATTGGGTCTTGTCCACCACATCATTCTCCCAATGATGTGATCCCGTTATCAATGACATCCGATGTCCATGGTCAGGAAACCATAACCATCTATTGATCAACGAGCTAGTCAACTAGAGGCTCACTAGGGACATGTTGTGGTCTATGCATTCACACATGTATTACGGTTTCCAGTTAATACAATTATAGCATGAACAATAGACAATTATCATGAACAAGGAAATACAATAATAACCATTTTATTATTGCCTCTAGGGCATATTTCCAACAATTGCCTGTCTACACAATATAGGGGGAGTTTGATCCTAAAGATGTGCACATAGACTTTCATGCTAATATCCTTGGTGCACACCTCTAGGGGGAGCCCGTCTATGTTTTGTTGGGAGGGGGTTTGCTTAATTTCTAGTTACTATCTTGTGCAAATCCCGTGTTGTCATCAACCCACCAAAAAGGGGGAGACTGTAAGGGCATATTTATCCCTTAGTAGTTTTGGTGATTGATGATAATACATTTATGGACTAATCATGTGCATTAAGCTTTTCAGGTTATCTAATATAAGAGCACTATGCAATTGTTACCCCTCAAGGACTTCACTTTATACGAATTATTTTCCTTCCTTTCTTTTCGGTGGAATTGAGTCGTAGGGATAACCGTACTATCAAGAGGGGATCCGTTTTGGAAGAGTATGGGTGTAATCATCACGTTCACATTCTCCATGCACCCTCACCTTCTTCCTGCTTCTTTGGAGTTTCCGTGTTGTGCAAAATAAGGGGTGATGTGTACTAAGCGGTAGTACTGCGGCCAGGGCGGTAGTACCGCCTGTTAGTGCCGCTGGTACTAATGCCCCTGCTGTAGTCTCGATTTTTCTTGCCGGGTTTCCGTAAAGGACCACGCAGGGGAGCGGTAGTAGGGACGGTAGTAGGGCGCGGTAGTACCGCTCCTACTTCCGCTCCAACTGCCGCTCAGCTCGCTGCCCTACCCTGTTTTCCAGCGGCTGTAGGAAGCGGCAGTACCGCCTATCGGTGGTAGTACCGCCCTAGTGCGTGTACTTCTCCTCCCTCAGTCCTGGTTGCCCTATGCCTGCTTGCCACAGCGATAGTACCGCTGTGGCAGCGGTACTACCGCTCCAGCAACGGTAGTACCGTCCAGATGCGGGCGGCGGGCTGCGTAACGGTTGTATGTGTCCCCCCACTATATAAAGGGGTCTTCTCCTCCAAGAAGACCTACCTCTTCCATCCCCAAACTCCATTGTTGCTCCAAGCTCCATTTTCGCCCGATCTCTCTCCTTAGCCAATCAAACTTGTTGATTTTCTAGGGATTGGTTGAGAAGGCCCCGATCTACACTTCCACCAAGAGAAATTTGATTCCCCCCACTAATCCCTTGCGGATCTTGTTATTCTTGGGTGTTTGAGCACCCTAGACAGTTGAGGTCACCGCGGAGTCATAGTCCATTGTGGTGAAGCTTCATGGTGTCGTTCGGAGCCTCCAATTAAGTTTTGGAGATTGCCCCAACCTTGTTTGTAAAGATTCGGTCGCCACCTCCAAGGGCACCAATAGTGGAATCACGACATCTCACATTGTGTGAGGGCGTGAGGAGAATATGGTGGCCCTAGTGGCTTCTTGGGGAGCATTGTGCCTCCACACCGCTCTAACGGAGACGCACTTCCCCTCAAAAGGAAGGAACTTCGGTAACACATCCTCGTCTCCATCGGTACCCCTTTTGGTTATCTCTCACCTTTACTTGTGCAAGCTATATTGTGTTCTATCCTTGCTTGCTCGTGTGCTTATTGTTGTTGCATCATATAGGTTGATCACCTAGTTGCATATCTAGACAACCTACTTTGATGCAAAGTTAAATTTGGTAAAGAAAAGCTTGTTAGTTTCCTATTCACCCCCCTCTAGTCAACTATATGGTTCCTTTCAGCGAGGGTGGCATGCTTCCCCCTGATCATGTAGTACTCCCCGCGAATTGTCACATCCTCAGCATGAGACAGAAGGTGATCGAAGCGGCCATCCCTTGGCTTTGGCTTGGTGGTGCAGTAGGGGCAGTGCCACTTCTTGAACTTGCGGTTGTAGAAGGGAACAACTCCCTTGGCCTTGATCTTCTCCACCTCCTTGGCTATGAAGGACACGACGTTGCCCTTGTACACATCATCTCCAGAATCATACTGCACACATGAATGAATTGCATTAGATTTATATACACCATGTCAAAGGAACTAAATGAACATGGGATATGCTTACCTCATATTCAGAATCGTCACTAAGCTGGCCGACTACGACCCGTACGACCTCTTTCTCCCCCAACCATCATCCTCCTGAATATACAATTACATCCATCACTAGTAGCCAATTGAAAATTTAGATATGCACACATGACACATTGATCATAGGGCTAATATACTCCCAATATCAGAAATGTTTTAGAAGTGGGGGTTTTTATTTCTGTGCCCCTTAGCTCTATGCATTCAAAAACCACATCCATCACTAGTATGTCAATGTATTAGATTTGTACACACATTGATCAAAAACCCCAATATGACATTCAAATAACACATTGATCATTGGTCATGCACACACATTGAAGAACATAGCTAATATATCAAATTTATATACTAATGAATCAAATTTGCACACATTTACACACATTGAATCAAATTAGTTAACCCCAATATGAACAGAGCTAATATATCAAAATCCCCAATATGACAAATTTACACACATTGAATCAAATTTATAACTTCTTAATCAATGGATTCCATTTGGGCATATGACATTCAAAACCCCAATCTGAGTAGCATTCAAAAACATCTAGCATTAAAAACCCCAATCTGTGAGCACTAAAAGCAAATCTAATAAGCATCATAGCATTAAAAACCCCAATCTGTTCACATCATCTAGCATTTTTGCAACGAATTTATCCAAATCTAAAACCCCCAATCAGTGCAGCACCTAATATCATAGTTCACAACATAGCATTTTTGCAACGCATTTATCCAACAAACCCTAGTCCAAAAACCCCTGTCCCCCCAACCCATACCCAACAGAAAACCCCGACCCATCTGTCAAACCAACTACTCTAACCATCTGAACTATCGTATGAATCACAATCTAACCAATGCAACTAGGGAGCAATTAACTCTACAAGCTAAGCAAGTGCAAATACCTCTTCCTCCATGGCAGGCGGCGCAACGCGGGCATCTGGATTGACTGTGCCGCTCGACGCCTTCACCTTCTGCAGCGATGAGGCGGAGCCCGCCACATCCGCAGCTGTTGCGAGTTTTCCCGCACCGTCGTGGACGCCACCAACATTCGCGGTTGCCGCGCCTTGACCCTGTAGCTCCACCACATCTCCGGCCGCTACGCCGGCGTCGCCACGAGCGTCGGACGTCTTACAGATGGAGGCGATGAAGGTGAGGAAGAGGATGTGGTGGGGGAGAGCGAGACGGTGCGGTGGAGGCAGTGGAGGAGAGCGAGACGACGCCGGGGGGGGGGGAGGAAGGCGATGCGGTAGGGAGGCGATTTGGGGGTAAATTGTAGGGGCGATGGAGGTGGTTGCCCTCTTTATATGATGGGACGTTTCGGGCAATGTCCATGTACACGTGCTATCCCATGACCGCGGTCTCGCATGCGCCCACGTATATGCGGCCCCACTCGTCAGCTAACGGTCAAAGGCATTGACCCGACGACAACATCCATTATAACCTGTTATGAGGGTTTCGAGCAAGGGAGTGGGGAAAAGTGAGCAAAAGTTAACAGAGTGGGGATGAATGAGTAGAGATAAGGAACCAGGGGCACAGAAATAAAAATCCCTTTTCGTAATTGGGAGATCATAAAGGTAGCTTATGGTACAACCTATGTCAATGTTCTCGATGATTCAAGACTAGGATTTGCTCCTCCAACGATGGAGAGATACTCTCCAGTCCCAATCGGTAGTATAATATCCATCATCTTGGCCAGGCAAAAGCGTGATATTGATCGTAGGGATACCAAAATACAGATACGAGAAAAGAGAACAAAATCGGTAACGAGGATAACTTGGTATCTGATACCGACAACCGGGGTTTTTTATAACATATCACAAATAAAGGGAAGCATATGAGAAAATAAAAGGTTCGCTCGATAAAGATATTCATGAATGTATGGGAATTATTAAGGGTGTCCAGATCCCACTGATAATTATTGACCGAAAAGTGTTCCGGACATCTCCACATGTTCTCAAACCTATAGGGTCACACACTTAATGAGTAGTGGCACTTAAGAGAACTAGAAGATAATGGAGAATGAGAGAAGGGCTTCCGAAAGTGTTTTAGATGTCCCCAGAAGTATTTTGGGAGGTCCCGATGTGTTCAAGTGATGTCCTCATGCATCATGGAAGGTGACGGAAGCTTAGAGAAGGTTTGAAAGGTTCTAGGATGTTCTATATAGTCCCTAATGGGCCTACCCTCCCCCATTTCCAAGGGGGCAAGGCGGCCCATAGGAACCCAAGTCAATAAACCCTTGGCGAGTCAGGAGGAGTCCTAGTTGGACTTGGATTCCCCTGCGCAGAAGGAGGAGGACTCATTCAGGGTTTTCGTCGACTCCCCTTCACGACTAGGGAAAAGCCTATACACAGAATCTTAGTAGCAGCGCGGCTCAAAAAGGAGCGCTGCTGTTAATTAGTAGTAGCGCGTGTGTGGGAAACTCGCTGCTGATAAGTTTTTAGCAATAGAGCGCTCTGTGTAAACCGTGCTGCTACAAATATCGACCGACGGTGTTCACCTAACTCCATTTAGCAGTAGCGTCGTGGCCCGAACCGCGCTACTGCTACGGATGTAGTAGTAGCGCGCTTTTACTAAGATCGCTGCTGCTACATTTCAAATTGGCACACTTTTTTGTCACTGTTAGCAGTAGCGCCGTGGCCCAAAGCGCGCTGCTGCTAATTCCTTATCAGTAGCGCGTATCTGCTCCCGCGCTACTGCTAACCGCACCAACCCACCACCTTTCCCCACCCGTGCCTCCCCTCCCCTCCTCTCTTCCCTTCCCCTACCTCCCCCACATGCTCCCACTCTCACTCTTCTTCTTCCTCAATACTTCTCCCCCATTACTCCTTCTCTTCTATCCACCTTTCTCTCTCTTCATTACTCCTACCTAAGTACACCACCTCGATTAATGCATCTCCTTTCTCTTTTTCCTTTCCCCTCCACTAGTTGAAGTTGTCTCCTCCCAAATTATGTAGCTAGGTAGATGTAGGATTTAGTTAAGTGACCTATTTGCCCCCTAACTAGATCTATCTTTGTCAAGAAGAGCTTTGTGCACTTTTGATCTCCCTACAACATCATCTCCACCATGTGCTCGATCTCGATCGAGATAGAGGTGATGAAAATTTCATGCTTTTGCAAAATGGAAATATGTTTATGTGTGTGTGATATGTTTGTGGAAATTGTGTGTGTGGCACGCCAAATTGTGCTTTTGAGTTGCCTATGTTTTGCCGAAATGTCGATTTATTTCCGTTTCGGCGAATTCCGGGCAAACTCTAGATCCATATATGTCCTATTTTTAGGGAAGGTCATGCCAAATTTTTTTCTGACTTTGATGCATGCATGCATTTTTATAATCAATTTGTTTATTATTACCGTGCAGAGTTGACGATGGTCAGTGGAACGATGGTGGACAGGTGGTTGCGGTCGGTGGTGCAGGACATGAAAGAAAATAACCGGACAGAGGTTTTATGTCCGTGTCGAAAATGCGAAGGAATAGTTTGGCTCGACACCCATGACGATGGTCGTGTCGAAGCGCACCTGCTCATGACTGGTTTCATGGATGCTATACTCGGTGGATAATTGAAAATGAGGATGATGATGTTGAGGATGCCGACGGGGTAGGCAATGATGACACGGGGCAAGACGAAGAGATGATCAATAATGGCGGCGGGGAAGAGGCCGGACATGGCGGCGGAGAAGGGGCCGGACATGGCAGAGGAGAAGGGGTCGGACATGGCGGCGGAGAGAACGACATGGACTCCACGCAGTAGAGTTCGTCGGTACTAAGTTCAATCGTGCGGGACCCTCATGTTCAAGCATTGCTTCGCAAGGAGACGAGTATTGAGAGAGCTACTTCTAGAGAGGAGGCTAAGCTGGAGCAACTGGTGGTAGACTCGAACACTCCATTGTATGATGGTTGCAATCCTGAGGTAACCCGCTTGAGTTTCACGCTCCAACTCCTGAAGACGAAGGCTAAAAACAAATGGACTGATACTAGCCTCGATGAGCATCTCAAGTACCTAAAGAATGTTCTTCCCGCAGGTAATCTATGTCCAACTAGTGTTGATGAGGCCAAGAAGATCGTGTGCCCTCTTGATCTGCCACACGTTAGATACCATGCATGCATCAACGATTGCATAATTTATTGGAAGGAGCACGCAGAAAAAACAAGCTGTCCGGTGTGCAATGCTTCTCGATACAAGAAGGCCGGGAAGAAATGTCCCCAGAAAGTTGTATGGTACTTACCGATCACTCCCCGTCTCCAGAGGTATTTTGTAGATCCCAAGGAAGCAAAGCTAATGCGCTGGCACGCGGAGAGCAAGAAGCCTGACGATGGAGATGATCCGAAGCTGAGACACGTGAAGGATGGAAGCCAGTGGAGAGCGTTGAACAGCTTCTATCGGTATTTTGAATGTGATGCAAGGAACATCGTGCTCGGCGCGTGTACCGATGGCATGAATCCGTTTGGCAACCAGAACACCAACCATAGCACATGGCCCGTGTTTGTATGGATGTACAACCTCCCCCCTGGTTGTGCATGAAATCGAAGTACATTCACATGAGCATGCTTATTCAAGGGCCGAAACAACCAGGAAATAATATTAATTTGTATCTGGGGCTACTTCAAGAGGAGTTAGACACGTTATGGAAAACACCGGCCAAGACATGGGACGCCAGCAAAGGTGAGTATTTCAACAAGAGAGCCGCGCTGATCACGACAGTGCAGGACTATCTCAGTTACCGATATGTGGCAGGCCAGGTGTGCCATGGATATTGTGGATGCACGCGGTGCATGGATGATACGACGTCTCAGCAGCTAACGTCAAGGAAAGATGGCGGGTCTGGGAAAATCGTGTACATGGGGCATCGAAGATGGCTTGAACAGGACGACCCATGGAGAAACCGAGGAGATCTATTCAATGGTCACGCTGAGCATCGAGGACCTCCACGTAAGCGGAGCGGTGCCGAAATCGATGAGCTGTTGAAAAACTGGAAGGAGTGCCCCGCGCCGGGAAAGACAATGAGAAAGGCGTCGGAGCCGCTGCTGAAGGTATGGAAGATGAGGTCTGTGTTCTGGGACTTGGAGTACTGGCACAAACTCGATACACCTCATTGCCTTGATCAAATGCATATATGTAAGAATGTCCTTGAGAGCTTGCTCGTAACACTGATGAACATGCCGGATAAGACCAAGGATGGGCCGAAGGCAAGAAAAGACTTGCAAGATTTGAAAATCAGGGAAGATCTGCACATGCCGCCCCGTAAAATGTCAGACGAGACAGAGACGGAGACAGAGGCACGGGAGAAGAAGGGCAAGAAAATAAAGAAAGAGGATTATTGCCCCCCTTCTTGCTTCACCTTAAGTCAGGCTGAGATCAATGCCTTCTTTAAGGGCCTTACCGGAGTCAAAGTTAGTTCCGGTTACTGTGGCAAGATCAGCAGATATCTATTCACAGACAAGAAAAGGTTCAACGGGATGAAGTCTCATGACTGTCATGTGATGATGACGCAGATACTACCTGTTGCCCTTAGAGGGATAATGGACAAGCACGTCCGTAACACGCTTATTGGTCTCTGCAACTTTTTCGACGTCATCTCTCGAAAGTCGATCAGTGTGAAGCAGCTCCAAAGGCTACAGGAAGAGATCATTGTGATACTGAATCAGCTTGAGATGTACTTCCCGCCCGCGTTCTTTGACATGATGGTGCATCTGTGTGTCCATATTGTGGATGACATTATAGACCTGGGGCCTTCATTCCTGCATAACATGATGCTGTTTGAGAGGATGAATGGGATCATCAAAGGATTCGTTCATAACATGTCCAGTCCGGATGGAAGCATCCTCCAGGGCAATTTGGCACAAGAGTGCATCTCTTTCTGTGAGAATTTTCTATATGGCACAGACCAGCCGCCTGGTGTTAGTGATGGTTTGCCCGTTAACAAGCACGATGGGAGGCTCGAAGGAGATGGTCACTGCAACGGTCGCAGGTAACTGCACGTGGCATACTCAGATCGACACAACGACTTTGATAGAGCAAACTTGGTAGTGCTACAACACCTAGATGAGGTAGATCCTTTCGTGGCACTGCACAAAGAAATTATCGCAAAGAAGTATCATGACCGGGGGGTATGCAGGACGGACGTCAAAGTTACTAGAGAGCACAACTCCACTTTCCTGCATTGGTTCAAAGAGCATATTATTGCTAATCCTCCGGAGGAGGGCTCTAAGGACAGATTGCTCATATACGCCTTAGCACATGGCCCCTCGCCCAACCTCGTAACCTATCAGGCATATGATATCAACAGATACACGTTCTACACGGAGGCCAAATATATGGACAGTGATGATCAGAACTCAGGGGTGACGATGGAATGCATGACCAGCAGCGACAACGGCGCAACTGAATGATTTCATGGAAGGGTCGAGGAGATCTGGGAGCCTGACTACTCTGGACTGCACAACACGACGATGTTCCATGTCAGATGGGCTAAGAATGTCGAAAGAGAAAGCCGGATATTCACTACCATGACTATACCCGACGCCAAGAGCGCTACCGGGAACGCTATCGCAAAAACACGAGCCATGGGTACACGCTAAGCACGTGACACAATGCTTCTTCATAACTGACCCGCGCAATCCCAGCCGTGTTGTCCTGAGGAGAGGCAAAAGGAACATCATTGGAATGGACGGAGTCGCCAACGAGGAAGACTATGATCAGTACGGCAACCAAATGAGGGAAGATGACGATGATGATGAAGTATACGTCAAAAGAAGAATCAATACTACATTACCTAAGAAAAATCGTACTCCATGGAAAAGGCAAAGTCACAATGAGGGGCTCATTATTCTTCGACGAACAAGAAGTGAAAGAAGCTGACTCAAAAACGAAAACGTCAGCACTGAGGAAACTTATGTTATCGGTCAAATGATGTAATATATATATATATATATATATATATATATATATATTCCTATTTTGTATACACACTTGGCCATTATTATGCATGGGTCCAATCACTACTAGGAAAAGGGCTATAGATAGGATTGATTCTAATGGCGCACCGTGGAAGCAGTGCGCCACTACTATATACTAATGGCGCACCTGTTTGTGATACGCCATTAGTGTGGAAGACACTAATGGCGCACCGTAAACAGGGTGCGCCACTAGTATGAATTATTATTTTTCCATTTTCCCATACATACTAATGGCGCATCGGGTCCATAATGCGCCATTACTATCTATAACTACTAATGGCGCACCAAGCAGGCAGTGCGCCATTACTGTAAATTTTGTTTTATTCTTTTTTTGGAAAACTACTAATGGCGCATCGTGGCACAGTGCGCCATTACTAGTTTAAACTAGTAATGGCGCACTCAGAGGAGATACGCCATTAGTATATATACTTATTATTTTTACTTTTTTGCAAAACTACTAATGGCGCACCGTAGGCTGATGCGCCATTAGTAACCAGGGTTACTAATGGCGCATTTTCCTACGGTGCGCCATTAGTAACCTGGGACCAACAAGATATTTTGGACAGCCCACACCTACCCACTCACTTTCCCCACTTCATTCCATCCACCTCCTTCTCCAAGCTTTCGGCCATCTCCTCCTCCTCACCTCATTTCCACCATAGATTCAACAAAATTAAGTGGTGAAATTACCTTTTTTTGATAGGTAAGTAAGGGAAAGCTATCTTCATGATATAGATCTACTTTTTTTCTCCCTAGCTCGCTCCAACAACGTGCACATGCACTTTTTGTGGCCTAGCTAGATCTATGTATGTTTGTGGTGTTGCATGTGTTTGTGGTGTTGCATATATGTTTGTGTTTGAAGGTACCGGTATTTGAAATATGCGATAGTTGCCAATATTTTGCCGGAATGTTTTGATTCATTTCCGTTTCGGCGAGAATTTTGGCACCATGCATTCTTTTTGGTCCTATTTTTAGGGAAGGTCATGCCAAATTTTTTCTTGGTTCTAACATATCGTTTTGCTCTACCCCGCAGGCAACCATGGTCCGCACGATGACTGAAGGCATCGTGAATAGGTTTTTGAGCTCCGCGAAGGCCGAGATGCTTCAAAAGAACGAGACGGAGATAAGATGTCCATGTCGAAGATGCAAGCTGAAGAGCCTTATTGCGGACCCGGATTCCGGGCAGGTGCGGGACCACCTGCTCTTGCGTGGTTTCATGGATGGCTATCGGTGGCAAGGTGATGAAGATGACTATCAAGTCGTCCATGGCTGGGGCCGGGCAAGAAATGAGGAAGGGCAACAAGAAAAGTACCACCGCGGCGAGGGCGGGCGAGAAGACGAAGAATCTCCAGGACATGATCACGACGGTGATGCTGTACACAATCATCATGTAGAAGATGTCGTACATGATGATGAGGAAGATCAAGACGAAGGGAATGATCATGAAGATGAAGATGCCGGAGCAGACGACGATGGAGGCTGGGTGCAGGACCTTCATATTCAAGAGCTGCTTCTCAAGCGGACGGATAACGCAAGAGCTGCCGCCCGAGAGAAAGCCAAGCTGGATCAACTGGAGATAGACGCGGTTACTCCATTGTATGAAGGATGCAGGCCCGAGGATACCCGCCTGAAAGTAACGCTCATGGCTCTGGAGATGAAGGTAAAACACAAAATGACCGACGCATGCTTCGACGAGAACATGTCATTCTGGCACGAACGTCTTCCCAAGGGGAACAAGTGCCCGACCAGTTTCGAGGAGGCGAAGAAAATCGTGTGTCCTCTGGATTTACCGCACGTGAAATACCATGTGTGCATGAACAATTGCATCATTTATCGGGACGAGCACGCGGAGTCTACCATATGTCCGGTGTGCGGCGTCACTCGATACAAGAAGAGGAAGAAAGCTCCTCGAAAATCGGTGTGGTACTTTCCGATCACTCCTCGTCTGCAGCAGTATTTCGCGGACCCTAAGGTAGCAAAGCTCCTGCGTTGTCACGCGGATAGGGAGGAGAAGAAGCGAGAAGATGACGCAAATGATCCGGAGATAGATAAAAAAGACAAGATGCTGAGTCACCCTAAGGATGTGAGCCAGTGGCAAGCGTTGAACTTCGAATACCCAGAATTTGGGAACGATCCAAGGAACATCGTGCTGGGCGCGAGCACCGATGGAGTCAATCCGTTTGGCAGCCAGAGAAGCACACATAGCACCTGGCCTGTGTTTGTGTGGATGTACAACCTTCCCCCCTGGTTGTGCATGAAGAGGAAGTACATTCACATGAGTATGCTAATTGAAGGGCTGAAACAACCAGGGAACGACATCAATCTGTATCTGGGGCTGCTGAAAGAGGAGCTTGACACGCTGTGGAAAACGCCAGCCAATACGTGGGACACCGCAGAGAAAGAATATTTCCCTATGAGAGCCGCACTGCTCACGACGGTGCACGACTATCTCGGTTACGGATATCTCGCGGGGCAGGTAGTCCACGGATTTTCTGGATGCGTAAGGTGCATGGATGACACAACGTATCGCCAGCTAGATAGAGATCCCGGGTCTTCGAAAACCGTGTTCATGGGACATCGAAGGTGGCTTCGCGATGATGACCCGTGGAGGAAACGCAAGGATCTGTTCGATGGTGAAACCGAACCCCGAAAACGCCCGTGTACGAGGAGCGGCGAGGAAATAGACAAGCTGTTGAAAAATTGGAAAGACTGCCCACTGCCGGGAAAGAAGCAAAAGGCGCCAGAGCCGCTGCTGAAGGTATGGAAAACGAGGTCTGTTTTCTGGGACTTTCCGTACTAGAAGATCCACCGTGTGCCTCACAGCCTTGATGTCATGCATATCACGAAGAACATGTGCGAGAGTCTGCTTGGTACCCTGCTCAACATGCCAGAGAGGACCAAAGATGGGCCGAAAGCAAGGGCAGACTTGAAATCAATGGGCATCAGGCAGGAGCTTCACGCTAATGATGATGATGATGATGATGATGAGGCGAAGCAGGACACGGAAAGTCGTCGCAAAGGCAAAAAGGCCAAGAAGACCGGAAATGACTACCCTCCCGTGCTTCACTCTAAGTCAGGAGGAGATCGAGCAGTTTTTCACCTGCCTCCTAGGAGTAAAACTTCCTTACGGTTACGCGGGGAAGATAATCAGATACCTAGACCCAGCGAAGCAGAAGTTCAGCGGGATGAAGTCTCACGACTGTCACGTGCTGATGACGCAGATACTTCCAGTTGTAATCCGTGGGATCATGGACGCGCACGTCCGTGAAACGCTATTTGGCCTATGCAACTTTTTCGACGTCATCTCTCGGAAGTCGATTGGCGCGAGGCAACTCAGAAGGCTACAGGAAGAGATCGTGGTGATACTATGCGAGCTTGAGATGTACTTCCCGCCCGCATTCTTCGACGTTATGGTGCATCTGCTGGTCCATATAGTGGAGGATATCATCCAACTCGGGCCGACGTTCCTGCACAGCATGATGCCGTTCGAAAGGATGAATGGTGTCATCAAAGGATACGTTCGCAACATGTCACGTCCAAAGGGAAGCATAGCCAGGGGCTTTCTGACCGAAGAGTGCATCTCCTACTGCATGAATTATCTAGGCATCGAGAACCCCGTTGGTCTGCCCGTCAACAGGCACCTCGGCAGGCTCGCTGGATGGGGTCACCATGAGGGTCGCCGCGAAATGCATGTCGACTTCGAGGGTCGACTCGCCGACTTTGAAAGAGCAAACCTAGTCACGCTACAACACATAGACGTGGTCAATCCTTGGGTGGTAGAGCACAAAACCTTTATTAAGAAGACGTACAATGACCGAGGCCAACAGAGGACGGACGGAGATATACTCAAAGGGCACAACTCATGTTTCACGCGTTGGTTCAAGCAGAAGCTTCTGTCGTACCCTTTACATGAGGATTCTTCCGCGGAAGAACAACTCATATTCGCCTTGTCACAGGGCGCCGAGCACAACCTGATGACCTATGAGGCGTACGATATCAACGACTACACATTCTACACCGAGGACAAGGACATGAAGAGCGATGGTTATCAGAACTCCGGGGTAACGATGGAATCCTACACCGGTAACGACAAGGATAGATACTACGGAAGGATCGAGGAGATCTGGGAGCTGAGCTACGCTGGAGAGAAGGTCCCGATGTTCCGTGTCAGATGGGCCAAAAACGTCATAAAAGAAGACCGGTATTTCACCACCATGGTTATACCCGAAGCCAAATCCAAGACCGCGGGCGCAAACGTCACCGCGAAAAATGAGCCATGGGTACTGGCTTCCCAAGTGGACCAATGCTTCTTCATTATCGACCCGTCAAAGCCCAGTCGTGTTGTCGTGAGGAGAGGCAAAAGGAAGATCATCGGAATGGATGGAGTAGCCAATGAGCAAGACTTCGACAAGTACGGCGACCCGAAGATCGAACATGATGACGATGATGAAGTAGCAGCACACACCACAAGAAGAAGGAGGACCACCCTACCTAAAGGACGTCTGTTCCATAGAAGAACTCCGTTTGCGAAAAAGAAGGGCAAGAAGATTGTGAACAGATAGCTAGCTAAGACCGATTGTATTTAAATCGTAGTCTTCATTTCTCGATTGTATTTCATGGGCACCTTTTGATATCATGAATATTTTTAAATTTCATGGGCACTTTTTGAATTCATGAGGACACTTGATCTCGATTCCCCCTCCATCTCGATCTCGATCCCCCTCCATCTCGATCGCACCCGCACCCTCCCCCGCTAGCTCCACCCATCGCAACCCTCCCCCGCTCCACCGCCGGAGCACCCTGCCCCCCGCACCCGCACTTTTTGAACATATTTTTTAATTTTTTTTACTATTTTTATAAAAAATATTACTGTTATAATTTAAACAAGTTTGAACATATTTAAACACAAATAAATATAAAAAACAACATTTAAAATGCATAAAAAATATTACTGTTATGATTTAAACAAGTTTGAACATATTTAAACACAAATAAATATAAAAAAACACCATTTAAAATGCATAAAAAAATATTGGGGATCCTGGGAATCGAACCCAGGACCTCCTGGTTCGTGTGCTGCGTGCTGACCAGTCGGGCTAGTGCGTGGGTTCTGTTGTAGATAGGGTTGGGCTGTAGATATGGCTACTAGGCTAGGTTAAAACAAAATTCTAATGGCGCACCGAGGGGTGGTGCGCCATTAGAACAGTCGTACTTATGGCGCACCTGCGTGTGGTGCGCCATTAGAAAGCTTCCCTCCACCTATTCCCCTCTGGCCTCTCTCCCTCCCTCGCCAGATCCCCCCCCCACTCGACCTAACTTTGCCCCCGCGCCGTCGCCCCCGCGCCGTCGCCCCCGACGCCCAGCCGCTACCGGAGCTTCAACGCCGGCGTCTTCCTCAGTCCGGGCACGGGGTGCAGGACGACGACCGCGGCCGCCGGCCTTCCCACGACCAACTGAGGCATCCCTTCGATGACGCCGCCGCCACCGACCCCGACCCCAACCCCGACCCTGACCCCTCCGGCGACCGGCCGCGCCTGCCCAGGTACCTCTCCTCCTTCCTCCTTCCTCCCTCTCCATCCTTCCTCCCTCCCCAACCTATGCATGGTGATTCCTCCCTTCTCCTCCACCCCCTCACCTGCAAACCCTAGGGCCATGGCGGCAGGATTCTTGCTCCCTTGTAAGAACATCCTCTCTGTTGGCCTACATGTATTTCAGAGAACAAATTCGTAGTTCATTTCATTCTGTTGGCCTGCATTAGGTAAGCATCAAGTGGATTTAACTATTTTAGATAGTTTCAGTTAACTATTTTGCGTTTCCTGAAGAGGTTCACCTATAGTTTCAAAAATTCAGTCACTGGATATATGCAATAATTTACAAAGAGCAAGTGATGTAGAGCAAAAATTCAGCAAATGATGTATAGTTTCAAAAATTCAGTGAAACTGAACCTACCCTATTGCTTCATGTAGCAAAGGCGGCAATGCAAGCAAGATCATGCTTGGCTTAGACAAATTCATGTTACTGAATTTTTTTCAACATGATAAAATTGTCATGCTACTAAATGTTATAGAAATGCAAGGGAACACAGAAATACTAGGGCACACAACATTTAGAGTACTCTGAAATTCAGTTCTGAAATTTTTTGTTAGATAGTGGCTACACTAATCTAGAGTAGTATCCCAATCTAATGGAGTACTTGATTTGGGGGACTGAACTTATGCTTATGTATGCCATCAGAAGCAGTTCGAAATCATTATTCTCTCTTTTCCTTGCAGGTTTGGGCAACTTCAGTCGGTTGATCTTGAATCCATTGAGCCTTCACTTAGAGCTGGTACTCATCCATGTAACTCTTCACATTTCCATGTAGGATGGTTGCCTATCACTTACTAGTGTGCTAGTGCCCCTTAGTCCAAAGACTAATAGCTATGACAAAGTATAATTCCTTGTAGTGTTTAAGTATAACAAAATTCAGAGAAATGCATGCAGAAGCTAGATCAGTACCAGCTAGCTAGCTACCTAGTAGTAGTACTACTGCTACTGTTCTTTCCTTTCTTTTGGTAGTACTACTGCTAGTAGTAGTACTACTGCTACTGTTCTTATGTGTGCTGTCAACAGATTGGTGTACAGTCCTCCTTCGAACCCAACTTTTTCACCAGGTGGAACCAATGTGATTAACTTTAGGATCATTCTGTATGCATTTTCGCTGTTAAGAAGGCGCGCCCACAAAGCCATCTTCCACGTGCTTGACCATCCAGGTCCATCTTCCCCTAGTAAGAAACAACGATGTATTAACTTTCGATTTGAGGAGAAATGTCCCTTTACTAGTAGGTGAGATAAACCAGTACTAGGAAAATATTTCTTGTTGCACCCTTTCTTGGCAAAACACATACAGCTACAAGTTTGTGTCTTATGTTTTCACTTGATAAGCGATGCTCCTAAGGCACATCCCGATAGTAAACCATTAATTCCAGCAATGAAGTTCAACAATGTGTATTCTTATTAGACTAGCACAATGCCCGTTTGCTGCCACGGATTAAAAATTACACTGCAAGATTAAGATGATTATACTGCTATCTGTGCCAGACCACACCATCCATATCTGCTCTTATACACCCCCTTTGTGCTAGATCGAAGTCCAACAGTGGGTGTGGCGACTGTCAACAGTCATGATGATGGACAGATTGCCACAACCATTTGATTTTCTTTTGCATTCCTCCTATTGTCAAAACATGCACAATTATTTGACTAATTCCATAGTATTGCTCGATACGGTTGATTCAAAAAGCAGGACAGACAAAAAGGACATATCAAATGTGGACATGTACTGTAAGGAAAGCATAAGCTATTTTATACCGAACAAGTAAAATCATAAGACTAATCTGCTGTATCCATTACTATATTTGGTCCATAGATGTTTATGACTCTGAGCCATGATCTGTAAAAATACATTTGTCATTCTTTCTGTGTTTGTACAGACTTTCTAAACTATTGATGATTTTTTGTTGGGAGACATATTATATCTGGAATGGAAGCTCACATAAGTTGAGCTGATTTTTGTCCATATGAAAGCAGAGGACCATATGGTCTGTGGCTGGGTTTTGTCTCCGACCATCGTGTCGTGATGAATTTGCAGGTACCCCGAGAGGCCCTTGAGTTTGCCGGAATGTCGATTAACTTCCGTTCCGGCAAATTCGGGTACTCCATATGTCCTATTTTCAGCAAAGGTCATGCTGAAATTTTCCGTGAATTTTAGCATGACTTTGCTAAAAAAAAGGACATATGGGGTACTTGCGACTAATGCATGGGCCGGGCTATCTTAGTACTTAGTTAAGTAGGATCAACTGCCCTGCCATTCTTGCTGCATTAAATCATAGGTGGCAATAGAGCCAAGTGATTAGGCCCAACTTAGAATTATCCTTAGCATCGATAAACCCTAGATGATAAACCCAACATAGGTGGCAATAGAGCCAAGATTAGGCCCAACCTAGGGTGCCTCGGCATCGATAAACCCTAAATGATGAAAACTTAACTTGGTTGCCCCGGATGCCTCGGTGTCGATGAGAACCTAAATGATGAAAGCTTAGGCTTTTAGGGTGCCTCGGTGTCGACAAACCCTAAATCATGAGACCATGATCTTGTTCCTTGACAATAACCATCTTTTTGACCAAACTTTGATCGTTCTTTTTTTTCTAACATTCCGTGTTCTGTGCCTTACTTTCCCGAGTAAGTCATCCCTTAACCGCCCCGTAACATATGATTTCTTAGATTTCGATCGTTCTTTTTTTTCTAACATTCCGTGTTCTGTGCAGTGACACACATTGCACACTCATCCTCTTAAGCCCGAAATATTCCATGGCCACGTATTTCGACCCGAACCGTAACTCCATGATAGACTACACAAATGTGAAGAAAGTTCTTGATGATGTTCTCCCCGGCTACGCCCAATCTGGAGGCACCTTCACCAGGCCAGTTCGTAAGTACGGCAAGCACATCTTCTCACACAATACGAAGTTCTGCTGCGTCAAGCAGCCGCCTGGCGGTCAGAAGGATGCCTACTACGCCCTCCATCACATGCGGGCGATCGTAAGGGACCATCATCACCTTCTGCTACCAGATAATCTCAAAGATTGGGCCGCGAGCTTGTCGGCAGTCCAGGACGCGGACCTCAGACAAGAATTCTTTCGCATCCAGTCGGAGTTTGCGGACATCATCCATCAAGATGTCCTTCATACCGTGGGGCAGTTCTTCCTCAGATATCAACCGTCCAACAGTGAGATAGATGAAACGCTACAAATGCAGGGTGACAACGACCGTGATTTCATGACCATCATGACAGACGGCGGCTTCACCCACGCTCCTGTCCGATGAGTTGAGTCGAAAGTAGTGATGTGTAGTTCTGAAACATTGATTGGCTCATGTTGTAATTAAACTTTAATGAATTTGGATGTCTCTTTGGTTTGGACGGTTGTTCAACTTAGATGTAATCGATGCTATTTATTAGTAGGACCATGAATCGTGCTATTAATGTCTTGCTTTTATCTTCCGATACTTTTGTTGCATACTTACACATTGCTTATGTATTGTCTGTTGTTTGGCTTGTGCATAGAGATGCCGTCGTATGTCGTGTACAAGGGTAAGGTTCTCGGAGTCTACGATGACTGGGAGGAGTGTCGTAGACAGGTTCACCGTTTCAGCGGTAACAGTTACAAAGGGTACACCACTAGGGCGGAGGCCGAATCTAGATACGCCCGCTATCTAGCGGGAGAGAGGAGGGAGCGTTGGAGGAACCGGATGAAGACCAGTTTGATCGCGATGATGCTCATCGTGATGACCACAGCTCTCTTCTATGTGATGGTAGTTTAGATGATCGATATCGACTTGTAATGTGAAGGCAAACTCGATACTCGCGGTCTTAAGACTTGTAATGTTTTATCTTTGTCCGGTCTTTTGAATCCGGAGACTAATATGATGAATTGTATTCGGAGACTAATCTTCTATTGTATTTGATGAATCTGATGTTGCTGTGTGTTGCTGTCTATATTCTATGCAATAATATATTTTGTAACCTGTGCAAAAATCAGAAAAGCAAAAAAAAATAAAACCTAATATTCATACTAATGGCGCACCACACAAGACACTAATGGCGCACTGTGATCATCACACTAATGGCGCATTAGCTGCTGGTGCGCCACTAGAATGCCAAAGCACATTTGTACATATGGCCCCTGGGAGGCATTCTAATGGCGCACTGCAGGCTATACTAATGGCGCACTACGCGGTGCGCCATTAGAACACCAGATACTAATGGCGCACCAGTAGTGCGCCATTAGAATTTAATTCTAATGGCGTGATGCCAGTGGCGCACCAGTAGTGCGCCATTAGAAGGCAAATTCGATGCGCCACTAGCATGCCTTTTCCTAGTAGTGAATGATGTGTAATATATATGTTCCTATTTTGCATACATATTTAACCGTCAAATGATGCAATATATATCGCCTTCCCTTCGTTCACTGCCCTCGGGAAATAAAAGTGGGATAAAATAAAGCAAAAGAAAAAGGAAAACTGGCAGTAGCGAAGGTAGTAGCAGCACGCTTTGCCTAAACCGCTACAGATACTGAAGTTAGTAGAAGCGAATTTCGTATAAAGCGCTACAGCTACTGAAGGTAGTAGCAGCGCGTTTTGTCCAAATGCTCTACTGCTACGTCCCCTTAACACAAAATTCTCACCCGCCCTGCTTCATCCCGCCTCCCCCCCCCAAATCCCCACTCTCCCGTCGCACCGTCGCGCCCGACCCGGCCCCGGCGCTCGCCCCCGACTCCGGCGCTGGCGCTAGCCCCCGACCCCAGCGCTCGCCCCCGACCCGGCCCTCGCCCCCGACCCCGACCCCGGCGCTCGCCCCCGACCCCGGCGCGCTCGCCCCCGACCCGTCGGCCCTCGCCTCCCTCCTCTCTCCTCCCGGCCGTCGTCGGGCCTACCTCCTCGCCCCTGCACCCTCTGTAAACCCCCCTCTCTCTCTGCTAGGGTTCTTCGGTTAATTTACTTAGGTTTTAGTTAGGGAAGTATGTTAATTAGGTTATCTATTTAGTTATGAATTTAGCTAGGTTTCAAAATTTGAACTGGACATGTGATATGTGCAAATTTGAACTGGAGATGTGATATGTGCATATGTCATGTTTTGGACATGTCATGTTTGGAAAATGATCCGAGTGGCCTATGTTACGCCGGAATGTTGATTCATTTCCATTCCGGTTAATTTCAGGCGCTCGATATGTCCATTTTTTAGCAAAGGTCATGCCGAAATTTCCCGTGAATAAAGGCATGATTTTGTGCTACATAGTTGGCATATCGAGTGCTGGTACATAGATTTCTTTTTTATGTCATTTCTCATTTATTCATACTTTTAGAAATAAATGAGGACACTTAATCATAGGAAACATGCCGAACAACGAAGAAACTAGGCCTTCTGACCAAGATGCAGACGAGATGGATTATGAGGGTGAACAAGAGTACCTCGACTATTTGACTGCTAAGCAAGGTTTGCAGGTCGGCCTCGATGATGGTACTGACGCCGACATCGACACCGACAACGCCGGCACCGATGGCGGCACCGAGACTGGTGGGGAAGGTACCGGCGGGGAAGGTACCGGTAGGGAAGGTACCGACCCCGATGCCGCTACCGAAAAGAGGAAGCATAAGAAGCAGAGGATACAAAAACCTAACAAACTAGGAATTGGACGACTTGTGATCACAAAGATGGCACCTTGCAAGTTTGAGCCGTTAGAGCCGGAAGAACCTCGCAAGTGCTATGGGAACCAAGTAGGATGCATCCTACGGGAATGCGCGAGCATCAACGATGATGACTTAAGGAGTAAAGAACATTTGATGCAGTTGCTCCTAACAAAGTTGCACAAGAGATTCAAGTTCCCCGACCGGGATGATAACATAGAACAACCATGGGATGATTCGAAGATGAAAAAGATTAACAATCACGCCATGGGCATGTTCAGCAATGATTTGGACTCCTGGAAAGGGAGGGTGAAATGAGCTATTGAGGCTGATGAACCCCTGTCCAAGATTCTGTAGGAAAATCCGACACTTACGAAAGAGGAGTTCGAAAAGTTCAAGGACACTTGCGCTACCGAGGCAGCCAAGGCTAAGGCTGCGAAATTCAAGAGCCTTCAGCAAAGGAACACGGGGAAGCATCGCCTCGGAAGACGTGGCTACCTCGGTAAAAGGCCCATATGGGACAAGGAGGACGCGGAACATGAAGACGCGGGTCTCCCAGACCCCTTCGCGAAGTTCACCAACCCCTTGGAGCATGACTTCATCAGGGCCCTCTACAAGTGGGACAAGGAGAAAAAGGTTTTTTACACGGACAAAATCACGAGGAAATTGATTAGACTACTGGAGAAGCAACACCAGCTTGCAGCCGAAAGCCCTACTTCTCCGATGAGGCCCAAGTGGGACACCCCTCTCAACCGGGCTTTGGACGAACTTAAGGGACTCCCTTTGGATCAGCGGCCGCAATATGGTCATGTGCACGGCGCTGGAGATGGCGCCACGTGGAAGGTGTTTTACAACGAGGGCCCGGAGGCCAAGAAGCTGAAAAAGAAGTTTAGTCAGGCAGACATCAACGCGAAGGTGAAGCTTGCGGTCGAGAAAAAGCAGCCGAGGACGCGAAAAAAGCAGCCGAGGATAAATATGAGTTGCTACAGCAGGCAGTCAATGCAGCTGTAACTTCCTGCAGAAATGATTTCGCTACTAACTTGGTTCGAGTTATCATCAACTGGGCGAAGGAAAATCCAGACAAGACGGTACATGATTTCCCAATGCCCAGTTTCGTCGGGAGCAACTCCATGAACAACAACACCATCGCACCATCACTTGCTCACGCAACCGGGCCTCCTCTCGCAGCCGCTCCCGCTCATAGCAGACTGTCCTCAGTCTCAGGCGCGCTAGGTGGGCCTTCGTCTTTGGCTGAGCTCGACGCCGTCACGGTAATTACATGTGCACCAACATATATATATATATATATATATATATATATATATATATATATATTATTCAATTTTTGTTGCCTTTCGGTTGTTTTACGCCACAGACATATGTGTTTGCAGGCGAAAGAAACCCCGTGCACCATACTCTACTTGATCAAAGGCCAGAAGGTGGACGTGGGAAAGGGGATGATAATGGACCCCTCTCAACGCACGTTCCACAACCAGCCAATCCCTGCTGGGCACTTCAGGGTCAGCTTGACCAGTGTGAAATCGGGGCACGAGGATTTGCCTCCTCCAGTACAGCATGTGGGAGCGGACGACGAGACCCCGCCGCGGATTGGAAGCTGCAAGAATTGGGTGCTGCTATGGCCGAAGAATCTTATTCGTCTGGAGCCGTCCGAGAGCACACCAATAACTACCACACATCAACAAGCATGTGCGAAGACCATCACCCCGCCTACGCAATTACCAGCTCCTGTAGTGCCGGGTGAGAGCGGCGGACGACATGATGAAGGGGGTGCAATAGTACTGGCTCATGTAATTTCTCCTGTAGAACAGAGAATGGATGATGAGATGGAGGTCGACCCTATGGATCACCTCAATACAAACGCGTATGACTGTGACATAGATATGATGAGTCAACCATATGACGAATCGGGCTATCATCTTGCTAATGAGGATATGGATGATATGCCCGGGCAGGGTCGTACCATGGATTGCAAAAAGTCTCTCTTCATGAAATCCTCACAGGACACGCCTGAAAATGCCACCTCAACACAGGCTCAACTAGCCGGGCGCGAGGGTCATACAGTACTTAGCCCGGGAACACTTGGGCAGGGGTTAAGGAAGGGTCTGGAAGTTGTGCCCAAGAAAAAGGAGAGGAAGAGATCGGGGAAGGTAACTGCCTCCAAACAAGCCAGAGCACATAGCACCCAGACGATGCATTCTGAAGAGCATGTACCCGTGAAAAGTGCGGTCATGTTCCATCTCACGGGCGAGCCGATGCTACCGCCAAAACCGCTGGAGGCACTATCAGGCGATCTTAGGAGACTGCACAACCATGTGCTGTCGACTGAGAAAAGCCTACTAGCCTCAAAGGATCTAGGATATCCGACATACGCGGCTCGTGTGCCTGAGGGGAAGTGCTACGTGGACACACGTCCCGCGGAGGTGTTCTTCCTGTGGTTTGACCATATCTTTGAGATGTTTCTAACAAGGCGGCTTGATTTTGCTATCGTCCGCCTTTTTGCGCTACATATGAGCTCTGTCATGAAGAGTGAAGAAGTCTCGCAAATCTGTGTGGCGGATCCGTACTACATGCACGAGTCTTTCTTGAGTCTCGGCGACTTTGAGCGTGAAACTGCTAGGGAGTACCTCCAAAACTTCATGGTACAGAATAAGGACCGGGAAATTGTCCTTGTGCCTTATCATCCAAAGTAAGTCAGTTCCGGACAACCCTTTCGTATATTTCAATCATTCCTTCTCTCTCATATGGGGAATAGTTTGAGGTGTCTTTTCCCCGCAGCAACGGGCGCGCCGTCCTTATCGTTCTTTACCCGCAAGTCTCCCACGCCGTGTATTTTGACCCTTCGAGAGACTACGAGAAAAAAGACTACACCCACATAATGAATATTATAGATGATGCTCTCCAAGGCTTCAGCTTTAGAGGTGGCCACGTGAAGATCAAGAAACAAAGGAACAAGAAGATGGGTTTCGCGCATAAAACTAACTTCTCCTGCATCCATGTCCCAAAACCAAGCAAGAAGGATGGATTCTACATCGTCCATCTCATGATTCAGTTCAACACGGATCACCAAAAACTTCGCATTAACAGCAGAAATGATGATCGTATCCACAAGTGGCTAGAATCTCATGGAGAAGCGGATTATAAACTTACAGATGACTTCTTTCGCATCCAAAGCGACATTGCGACGATCATCATGAAAGAAGTCGTCGATGAGAAGGGGATGTTCCACCACGGCCCTATATCGCGAGCTGACGTCCGAACTCTCATAGCATGCAACGTCTAAACCTCACACCATTGAAGAAGCTAGGGTTCGTCCTTGATGATATGGAAGGATGGAACTTCTAGTGATTTATGATGCCGTTGACGATGATATGTGTCAGTTGAACTTGTATACTTTTTGTAGCGATGAAACTTTGTGATGTCCACGGTCCCTGCCGAACTTGCGTAACGCTACTTAGTTAGTTTGCGTATGATGACCTGCGTACCTCTAGTTAATTAATTTGCGTACTGTATGTTGCATCTAGTTGCTAACCCTTTCTTTTTCGGTGTTGCTCTAGTATATTTTGTTGCATATATATGATTGTACATCCTCTTCATGAACATGCATCTCTAACAGGTACCTAGTTTCTTGATGGCGAGATGGAATTGCTATGTCGTGTACAAAAGGATGGTTCCGGGGGTGTACAACGAGTGGCATGAGTGTCAGGCGCAAGTGAATGGGTTCACAGGTGCCAGCCATAAAGGCTTCAAAAGCAGACAAGAAGGAGAAGCTAGTTACTTGAGGTTCACGCTAGCGCTAGAGAGAACTCGTAACCGCCACCTCATGTACTGCATAGTTCCGCTCTCACTCATAGTGATAGCACTTCTTGCGTATACCTTTGTTTAGATGGATTACGTTGTTGTAGTTGCAAGTATTCGAGACTTGCATGTATTGCTATTTTCGAGATGATGACAAGATATCACTTTGTGTTGGATGATGATTATGATGAGACTATTTGTATGTACATGCTATGATTACATTTGTGGTCTCGCAGGCATTTGTATGTGTATCATGATGACATTTCTATGTGCTAAAGATTCTTCTATAAAGCCTGTTCAAATACAAAACAAATATGCCAAAAAAAACCTACTTAAATTAGCAGTAGCGAGTGTATAAAAGATAGGAGCAGCGCCGCGATAGCAGTAGCGCGTCAAGGTAAAGTGCGCTAGAGCTACTAGCAGTAGCGAGCTTCCGCTAACAGTGCTGCTGCTACACTTGTGTAGCAGTAGCGCCGGTGAGCACGCGCTACTGCTATCTGTTAGCTGTAGCGCCTTATTAGTAGCGCCTATCCCCGCGCTACTGATACATCTAAAACCCGCGCTGCTGCTAGCCTTTTCCCTAGTAGTGCTTGGCCCTCCACCTATATATCGGTGGGGAGGGGCGCACCCAAGGACATACCAAGCCCCTCGGCCAGACCCCTCCATGCAGTCGCGCCCTCTCTCGCCCCTTATTTGATCTAGATTAGAATGCCACTAGGATTTTTCTCTCTCTAGTTTTCTAAGTTGTTCTTCATGTTGGTTCAACGGAGTGTTGCAGTACCTCTACGTCAGTATGTGTGGATACCTCGGAGGTTTCAACTACTTCAATGGATCATCTAGGCGAAATTCTCGCGAGTGGGAGGTATAACCTAGTTGTAGTAATCAGTGGATCTTCTCTCCTATGCGGTTTTCTGGTGAGATTGATCTATCCTATAATCTTCATAGTGTTCATGGGTGCGACCGTACGGTATTTTTTTTGCGTAGTACGTTCCTCAACACACATGTCGTGTGGGGGATCTAGAAAGATGAGATGAATGAGTGCTTGAATTGATTGTTGCATGTTACTACAAGCATCTATTAATCTCGGTGTACCCCGTTCCTGGCAAATGAAGAAAATCCCTCATGTTCCTATCCGTCTATCCATCCATCATGGCCACTACTTTGGAGATCATGATCTTTTTGTCAAGCCTACCCAATCACATGGGTTGATAGTGGTGGTAGTAACTGCAAGTACCTTGTCTTTTCTCGTAGGATGGGATGCACAACCGCAAACTGACTCAGTGCAAAAATAAAGATGAAATATAAAGGAAAGGAGAGAAATGGAGCCTTTTGATCTTTTTGTCGGAGTCAGGTCGTGCACTTGCGTCATCCTCTTGGAGAAGAGATTACAGTTTGTGTGTGCTGTTGTTCTAGCTTTGAGTAGTCGGTTGGATTGGAAATAATGAGATGAAAATGGACGTGTGCATCGCTACTGTAGATGCCAGGGTTTTTTCCCCTTTTCAAAAAATGCGAAATGAAAATCGTTGTCTCGATCTTCAGAGACTGGATACCTAGCGATGTCAGCGTGAGTGCACACTTTTTCCTTGAATGCATTGCTTTAGAAGATTGAGACTTAGTGGTAGGTGTTATCAACCTCATATTTGTAAATGGTTCTGCAATTGCCGACTACCATGTACTCTGATTGGAAGTTCATGTCATGGATTTTCTTGAGATCTTCCATAATAAATTTGTGGAAATATATGTCCTAGGATGCAGGTTTTAACCTTTCTTAAAAAATCTTGTGCATCGATCCAAGCCGTCCAAACTGCGCTAGATCGAACAACCAAAGAGGATCAATTGCATATGTAGGCATAATGCAGTTAACTAAGCTAGGAAGATGGTAACCGACCTCTCCTAGCTATGGCGTAGTAGGACCTAACTCATGTCATGATCCATCCATAGGATGTTTCCTTTGATAACAGGCATCCACATGATAGGATGTGCTTCCCTAGGTCCCAACTCATGTCACTCATGGTGATGCACGTAGGATGGCCGAACAAAACTGGCAGACGGGAGAGGTGTAGCAGCTAATGAGGGTTCTGCCAGCGCGGATTTTTCTTAACGTGTAGCGACAGGCGAGCATCAGTAGCATCGCATTGTTGGCGCAGGAGAGTGCTACGCATCTAGGTCTTCGTCTCGGGGGCTCGCAACCGCATATGCCGCGTGGGTGCTCCAGAGTGATGAGATGAGACGAGGGCTTGAATTGATTGCTGCATGTTATTACAAGCATTCAATTGTCTCGGTGTACCCAGTTCCTGGCAAATCAAGAAAATCCATCCCTTCCTTACCTGTATGTGCGTCCATCATGGCCACTGCTTTGGAGATCATGATTCATTTTTTTCAAGCCTGCTCAATCAGGAGGGTTGACAATGGTGTAGGAAGGAGAGTTGAAATACATATCTAGATCCGACAATAGAGAAAAGAGCGAGCAGGTTACCTACTGTTGTGGTGGTAACTGCAGGTACCTTGCCTCCTCTCCTAGGACGGTACGCACAACTGCAAACTGACTCAATGCAAAAAAAAAAGATCAAAGTCAAAAGAGAGGAGAGACATGGAGATTTTCGATCTTTTTGCGGAATCATGACGTGCATTTGCGTCATCCTCTTGGAGTCATGCCGTGTCGTTGTTCTTGCTTCGAGTAGTTGGTTCGATTGGGTATCATGCAATGAAATGGCTATGTGCATCGCTTGATGCTGATGCCAGGTTTTCCCCTTTTCGTAAAAATATGAAATGCAAACCGCTGTCTCGATTTTCCGAGACTGGACATCTAGCGACGTCGGCACAAGTGCACACTTTTTTCTTGAAGGCGTTGCTTTAGAAAATTAAGACTTGGTGGTAGGTGTTACCAACCTCATCTTTGTAAATGGTTCTGCCTTCGCCGACTACTATGTACTCTGATTGTAAGTGTGTGATGGATTCGTTTGAGATATTCGTAAATAAATTTGTGGATATTTATGTCCTACGATGCAGGTTTAATCATGTATTAAAAAAGCTTGTGCACCGATCCCAGCCGTCCAAACTACGCTAGATCAAACGGCTAAAAAAGACCAATTGGATATGTAAACCTAACACAGTTAATTAAGCTAGGCAGATGACAATCGGCCTCTCCTAGCTAGGGCATCCACAGGATGTTTCCTTCGACAATTGGCATCCATATGATAGGATGTGCTCCCTAGGGCCCAACTTAGGCCAACTCCATCACGCGACCCCAAACGGACATCCGTTTTGTTCGGATTTTATCCGTTTGGGCAGGAGGATGGGGTCGTGTCCGGGCCTGCCCGGGGATGCGGTGCCCGTGCGCCCAGCGCGTGGCCGCATCCTTTACCCCATCCTGTCCGCGTCTATTTAAAAAAAAGAGAAACATGTCAAATGCCAAGCCCTACGGCCGCAGTTCATCACGCAGGCCGGCAACAAAGCCAGCGGCCTACACGTCCATCGTCGGCATTAACCAGCGGCCGGCAACACAGCCCGGCCTCCAAAATGAATGGTTGTCCTCGCCGGCAACACAACCAGCGGCCGGCAACACAGTCGGCCTTCAAAATGAATGTTTTTCTCGCCGACACACGGCCAGCGGCCCAGCGGGCGGGCGGCAACCATGCCAACCTCCAAAAAAGAACGGCCACGGCCGATCGGACGACCTAGTTCAGGCCGTCGGCGTCGAGCATCTCCTTCTGCCTGGCCTCGAACCAGGCCCTCGTCTTCTCGCTCATCTTCAACAAGTCCACACTCATGATCGCCAGGGCCACCTCTTTCGATTTGGTGGCGGCATTGGTGGCCTCGATGTCGAGCTGCCTTTGCCTGGCCTTGACGTTGTCGGCCTCGATGTCGAGCTGCCTTTGCCGGGCCGCCTCCTCGATGTCGAGCTGCCTCTGCCGGGCCGCCTCCTCGATGGTCGTAGTCAGCAGCAGTGAACTGGCCGCGACCATCCTGACTTTGGGTCTCCTCGGGGTCGTAGACAGGGACGTGACCTCCATCATAGATCACTTCCTTCATGAACTGGTCGTAGTAGGGGTCGTCGACTGGTGCCGTTGGTGTTGGCATTGCGTCGAACAAGACGCGGGGGGGGGGGGCATGGTGCCAGTAAACGGCGTCCGTGCTTACTCTCTTTGCATCTCGACGGACGGTCGGCCGCCGCTGTTGGACCCAGGGGTGACGTTGAGGTCGATGACGGCCGAGGGGCGTGGTGTGCACGGCACAATCACGCTCACGTCCGGCGACCCCCGAAACGTGTCTGGCCGTCGTGCCTTGGCGGAGGAAAGCCGGGCGACAAGGGCGTGGTCCGCGACGTCGGCGACTGGCAATGCGGAGGCCGAGCGACCGACGACCCTGTGCTCGCCGGACGGACGGCCCCTCCAGAGAAACCGGCCGGGCGACAAATGCCATGCATGAGAAGGGTGTGCGCTTTGCTGACGATGGCCTCCTTCTCCTCGACCTCGGCCTTGTGCCGCGTGGCCTCAATCGCAGCGCGTTCGGCCGCTCTCTTGGCCGCGGCGATGTTGTTCTTGGCGACCACCCTCCGATCCCTCCTCTTCGCCGATTCCGCGTCCAACTTGGCGATCTCCTCCGGCGTGCACTCCGACCGCGACTTCCTTTGCGCCTTGCCCTTCTTCTTCTTGGCCATTCCGGGCGGGTCGACGGCCGGGCCGCCGGAGTTCGGCTGGGCGTCGGCCATGGACGGAGGAGGGAGTGGGACGGGCGGGGCGTGGGAGGGTTTGGGGTGGAATGGCGCCAAAGGGGCCGCGGGGGGGGGGGGGGGGGGGGGCTGGGGAGGGGTTGCTGTGTGTCACCGACAGGCGGGCCAGGGACGGACAAGCGCGCGCGTCCCGCTCGTCCGCGCGCTGTCCATTTCGCCCCAAAAGCGGCGCAAACTTGGGCCGCGGATGGGTCGAAAGCGGACACAAAACGGACAAATGTCCGTTTGCTCCAGCGCGTTGGGCCGCCCAGTTTGTTCGTTTTACCCCAAACGGACGAAGCCGGATAGGATAGGGTCGCGCGGTGGAGTTGGCCTTATGTCACTAGCTCATGCGATGCACGTAGAACGGACAAACAAGACTGGCTTATAGGAGGGAGGGGGTGTATCAGGTGAGGACCTGACAGACCTCAACTCAACAGAAGGATGCTTCCTTGTCACGCCGGCCTGCGTGCGCCTGTGCCTCCTACATGCAGCAGCAGCTGCTACAGGAGCAGCCAGCCGGCCGGCGGACCATTTCATGCAACGCATGGGAGATGGGACCTCCCCCGCCGTGCGCTAACAATCGTTCATCCCTCATCACCACCCCGTGTCGGCTCCATCATGCATCGGCTGCGTACGTTGTAAGCAGCAACTTATTGACTCGTACCACCACAAACACACGCTTCCTCTGGGGTCTGTATGTATGCCCCCCTGCCATCCCCTTATTTTTTCTTTCTATATATTGCGTGTTCTTCATTAACTCATAACCAAATATCAAGGGGATAAGCATATACCTGACCTGTGTACGGCTAAGATATACACAATCAACATCAGCGCACACGCATACACAAAAGATCAAGAGCAAAACCATACAAAACACAATGGCCGCACAAAAGACTCTCACCCGCTTAGGCAAGCTCGACCGGGTTGACTCGCCAAAAAAAAAAACTCGACCGAGTTAGTCGAGTTTTGGTCAACACTCTGAAAGAGTATCATGTGCGTCGTAAGTAGCCACTTAGCCTGTAGCCAGACACTTAGAGCATCTCCAATAGTCTGTCTATATGGATGTCTATACTCTCCACGACCTGAGCCCAAAACAAGCGTCCAACAGCTTGTCTATATGGTCGTCCAAATATATACATCCTCTGAATCAACCTCGACAATGTCCACACCTAGACAACGTGAAGGCGTCGTCTAAACTCAGCTGCAGTCATGATTTCTTCCTCTCCCCAACGACGGCCCACCTGTCATGGTTCATGTATATAGACGTTCTGCTGTAAAACTGGACGTGTATATGAGGAAATCTTTTTAGACCATTGTCTAAATGAATATATAAACATCCAAATATACACATGCTATTGGAGATGCTCTTAGAGTGGCTGGTTAGTGTAAACGGGGCACCGGCATCTTCTCCACCAGGAGGACAATTTGTCAGCAAGGTTGAATCTCAGGAGCTCCTCCAGCTGAGAGAGTCAGAGAGAACATGGTTCTGTCGAGAGAGGTCCGGTCCCGCTGCGCCTGGCGTAACGATTGGGCATGGCGCCGGAGAGTTCCTGGGTCCTTTTTCCTCGCTTTATTTTCCTCGTGTTGACCGTGACTCCGTGAGGCACATCAGAGATCGATCCACCAAACTACCAGGCTAGGGCTTGTGGGTGTGTAGATAGATAGACCGTATATAGATAGATCTACATAGTGTGTGTTGGTGGATGGACAGCGACGCCGTTGGTTGTACTTGTACAGTACCCGCGTGAACCCGTAATTCAAACCGGGGTGGTGGCCGTCGCGGCCGTGGTGCAGTGAACCCTCACCAAATCATAGGTCCGTCGTCGCCTCTTCAGCTAGCGTGAGTACGTACGTCCAGCAGATCGACTACATGTCGCACGCACGCGCACTGTTGGAGATCGACGTGGTAGATAGGTCGAGAAAAT
The DNA here is from genome assembly GCF_018294505.1 of Triticum aestivum. NCBI lineage: Eukaryota > Viridiplantae > Streptophyta > Magnoliopsida > Poales > Poaceae > Triticum > Triticum aestivum. The sequence goes on from NC_057801.1 coordinate 725,628,171, forward strand.
GCGAGGACTATGTAGATTAACTTGAACGATACTACCAGTTTGTCAACGTGGACGCAATAAACTCCGACCCTTTCAAAGGAATTCGGATCCATCAACGCACTATACATGGTCCATCGACACACTATACATGATCCAGCAACAAACTATGTGCATGCATGCACGCATGAACGAATGATGAGCTGATTAATACTCCATGATGCGCTGCCGCCTGGCCTGGCCCCAAGGCCATTCGATGGCATATGCCGGCCGGTCAGCCAACGCATGTGAGTGACCTCCCATCATCTCACCACGCTGCCTTGCACGAGATGTGAAGCTAGCTAGGTTTGCAACGATGAACGATCTGTTTCCCTGGTCGACCTCCACCATCATCATTGCCACATTAACTTCGTTTGTGTATTCTGCACTTGCAAGTTAGCAGTTAAGCCATGTTGGTGGCCCGGCCGGCGAGCACTGTAGTAATTGACAGCAACTGCTGGTACATACTCCTTGCATGTTCTTGACTTGGGTTGATTGAGGGTTGGGGGTTGGGGCCCTACCCCCCTCACCCTTCCTTCCCAGGACTAAATTTGTGGCTGGGTGGCGCCATTGGAGTACAAAACCTAGCCAACCCCTCCCCACTTTTGGACTTGGCCGGCCTCACATGCACCATGCACGCAGGCAGGCAGAGCTAGCCTCCGACATTTCATTTCTGGTACCTCCTTGGCGCCTTGCTGCGCCAGATTAATAAACTCTGTGGAGACCTTTTGCTTTTTGGGTACTAGCTATGTGATTGTGTTTAGCTTCTAGAAGAAGAAAAGGGTGAGAGGAAATATGAGCAAATCTGAGACATTGCTTTAGTATCGGTGCAAGCCTTGTTTTTCGGGCGTGGAGACATATAAAAGAGTGTAGGTCTAGCTTGGAAACTCTTGTATATCAACTTCACGTCACTGGCTACCAAAAAAAAACTTCATGTCACTAGATTCCTAAAAAATACTTCCTCCGTCCAAAAATACTCGTCGAAGAAATAGATGTATCTAAACATATTTTAGTTTTAGATACATCCACTTTTATCCATTTATGCGACAAGTAATTCCGGACGGAGGGAGTATAAAGTTGTACTAAAGTTGAGATACTTATTTTGGGTTAGAGGGAGTAACATTTTTGGGCGCCCAAGAATTCAAGTAAGCTTGATGAATTTCTTAACTAAATGAACATGATAAGAACCCTAAATGTTTAGACGACGGGGTTTTCAACAAACTGTCACTGGAATTTCTACTACCACTATATTTTTTCTCGACTCGTCCACAATGACAAACATTCTAGGACAAGATCTAAACCGGCAACCTAAGCAACCGTGCGCCAGTGAGTGTGCTTTCGTGTGTTCTAATCCACCATCGGCCGGCGATAAGTCTGTGATTGATCATGGCATGGTAACCCCACATTCATGTGTGTCGTGGCAGAGAAGAACATTGATTTGCTAGCTAGCCGTGCAGTTCATCAGCAGCCGGTGTGGCGTGGTTAAAGGCGTTGCAGCCTTTTGGGCACTCGCAGAACTCACAAGTAATAACTGGAGTACTACCCCAAGCAGCAGGCATTCCATTGATGTGATCTGGTGTGATAGTCAGCAGCAGCACGTACCAGATATAGCTCTACTGTGTAGACTATGCTGTGAAGCAAACTACAATGCTTTGCATACGTTTGTTGGCTCCAGCTCTACTCATGTTTTATGCATGAGTGAGCTTACACTTTTGTGATTTACATGAACTAGGTTAGGTGATTGTTAGCAGGTGCTACAAATTGCGCCCATGCTAAGTTGGTTGAACCACTCTCCTACTAAAACTGCAACAAGTAATATGGATCGAAGGGAGTACATGATTTCAAAAAAAAAAAAAACTAAACAATCATGTGTTAGCCCATTATGGAGAAAATGGGCACCTTATCCACCTAGTTGGCCTTACTAATTAGTCAGCAAACAGCCTAAGCTCCCCAAACGAAGAATTTCTTTCTCCCTCTCTCGAGCGACCCCTTTGAGGAAGTCCTAGATTATGGGGTCCTCGGGGAGCCGGCCAATGTGGGATGGGCCAGACTGATGGGCCGTGAAGATACAAGATAGAAGGCCTTCTCCCGTGTCCGGATGAGACTCTCATTTGCGTGGACAGCAAGCTTGGCATCCGAATGTGTGGTTTCCTTCCTCTGTAAACCGACTTTGTATAACCCTAGTCCCCTCCGGTGCCTATATAAACTAGAGGGGTTGGTCCGTAGACACAATCATAATCATACAGGCTAGACATCTAGGGTTTAGCCATTACGATCTCGAGGTAGATCAACTCTTGTAACCCCTATACTCATCAAAGTCAGTCAAGCAGGAAGTAGGGTATTACCTCCATCATGAGGGCCCGAACCTGGGTAAACATCGTGTCCCCTGTCGCCTGTTACCTTCGATCCTTAGACGCACAGTTCTGGACCCCCTACCCGAGATCTGCCGGTTTTGACATCGACATTGGTTCTTTCATTGAGAGTTCCTCTGTGCCGTCGATAGAAGGGTTGATGGCTCGCCTTGTCATCAAGGACAGTATCACTTCCGGAGGAGCCCTAGCTTCAGGGCAAACCCTCCGGCTTGGCAGCTTCACCATGGGCGCTCGTTCGGCCGTTAAGCCAAAGGCAGCCCAGCCTGTCACCAAAAATCATCTCCGCGTCGGCCCGAATACTCCGGCAAGATGGATCCGGAAGATGTATCTTGCTTAAACGAACTGCTAGATCGCACCGCCGCCCTGGGGGTCGCAACTGACTATGATCGGATTGGGCTTAAACCCGATCAGAGAAAAATCAAATCTCCGTTGATCACCCATCAGGTGGCGGTTGTGGAGGAACAAGCTGACAATAACTCTTCTCCTACATTGAGAATGAAGTATGTTTGGACCGCCGAGCGCGGAGAGCCGGACACCCATCGTCGGGAGGACACTCCCTGTCTTCCGAACATAAAATCGGGCGTCGAGCCTGAGAACTCACGGGACACTCCGGAGCCCGGGCTGGTGACCTCAGAAATTCTTCAAACTCCGGACTCGACAGTGGGCCAGGATCTGGATTTAAGCCCGCCCACCCACCACAAGTATGTTCCGGATACCATCAAATTAAGATGAAAGAATCCGACCAAGACGCAACGGCATGCATCACCCCGTACGGGCCCTTCTGCTTTAACAGTATGCCTTTCGGGCTCAAGAACGCCGGCACGACCTACCAACACATGATTCAAACATGCTTGGAACAGCAAATCGGCAAGACTGTGGAGGCATATGTAGATGACGTAGTCATCAAAACCAAGCATATCGAATCATTGGTGTATGACTTAAGCCTTACATTCGACAATCTCCGAGCATATGACATACGGCTTTCAATCCGGAAAAATGCATTTTCGGTGTTCCAGCCGGAAAACTACTGGGTTCATTGTCTCCAGTAGAGGAATCGACGCAAACCCAGCCAAAATCCTAGCCTTGTCACAGTTGGCAACACCAACAGACCTCAAATAGGTCCAAAAACTAGCTGAGTGTGTGGCAGCTTTGAGCCGTTTTATCTCCAGACTAGGGGAAAAGGCATTGCCATTGTATCGCCTGCTCCGCCGCACCGACCACTTCGTGTGGATGGACGCTGCCACAGCCGGACTAGAGAAAAAAAAACTTTGTTAGCAAGCAACCCAATCCTCGCCGCACCAAGTGTCGGCGAACCGATGTTACTCTACATATCTGCAACTCACTAGGTGGTGAGTGCGGTGCTCGTCGTCGAACGAGATGACAAGGGACATATTCCCACTCCAAAAACCAGTATATTACATATCGACGGTCCTTACACCATGCAAATCCCAATACGCGCATTATCAAAAGATAGCATATGCGGTCTTTATGGCATCCCGCAAGCTGCGGCATTACTTCCAAGAGTGCTCGATCACAGTGGCCTATGAAGTACCACTCAATGATATCATAAACAATCGGGATGCCACTAGCCGGATTGCCAAATGGGCCATTGAGCTCTTACCATTTGAAATAACTTCCAAGCCACACCGAGCTATTAAATCTCAGGTGTTGGCCGACTTCGTCGCCGAATGGACAGAGGCCGAACTCCCTAAAGAGTACGACACATATTCAAACTGGGTGATGCACTTCGACGACTCTAAAATGCTAGCCGAACTTGGGGCTGGTGTCGACTTGACATCCCCCATAGGAGACATAGTCCGCTATGTGCTCCAAATACTGTATACAAACTCCAACAATGCAGACGAATACGAGGCCCTATTGCAAGGTCTCCGGATGGCCGTCTCCATGGGCATACAACACCTTGAGGTGCGCGGGGATTCAAACCTCGTAATATCCCAAATAAATAGAGAATTCGACACAGAAGTTCCAAAGATGGCAGCTTACCACAACACCGTACTCAAAATATCAGCTCGGTTTGAGGGGATCGAGTTTCATCACATGGCTCGAGAGAGTAAGCAAGCCACGGACATCCTTGCTCGCATGGGCACTAAACGTGACCCCGTCACACCTAACACATTTGTGGAGAGGCTCTTCAAGCCATCCGTGGTGTGGCAGGACAAGAGTGGCAACACTGGTCCGAAGCCGACCATAGCCCCAGACTCCAAACACAGTTCCGATATAATCGGGGGTTCGGGCACCAAAATAACACCATCAGCCCACGAAATCATGGTCGTAATTGCCTCGTGGACTGAACCTTTCCTCGCCTACCTTACTATGAACGAGCTCCCTGATGATCAGACCGAGGCCCGTCGTATTGTTCGACGCTCGAAGGCCTACAAAGTTCACGAAGACAAACTATACAAGAAAAGTACCACCGGAGTACTTCAAAGATGTACCTCCGAAGAAGAGGGACGACAGCTCTTGGCTGAAATACACACCGGTCTTGGTGGCCATCACGCCGCAGCTGGGGCCCTTGTAAGTAAGGCCTTCCGTATGGGTTTCTTTTGGCTCACGGCCCGAGCAAACGCACAGGGCCTCGTACAGCACTGCGTTGGATGCCAGCTTTTCACCAATCAAAACCATATGCCGCCCACTGCCCTACGAACAATTCCCATTACTTGGCCTTTTGCGGTCTGGGGGATAGACATGGTCGGACCCCTTAAAGGGGGAAGCCATAAGAAGAAGTATTTACTGGTTATGGTCGACAAGTTCACTAAGTGGATAGAAGCCAAACCAGTCAAAACGGCCGAAGCTGGACCGTTATAGACTTCATATCCGGTGACGTACACCGTTATGGTGTCCCACACAGTATCATTACTGACAGTGGTTCTAACTTTACGGCCGATGAGGTGAAAACCTGGTGCGCTAAGTTGGGCATCAAGCTCGATTACGCCTCCATAGATCACCCTCAAACAAACGGCCAGGTCGAACAAGCCAACGGCCTGATAATGAGCAGCATCAAACCCAGACTAGTGCGATCTCTGCAACAATCAGACAAGCACTGGGTTGAAGAACTCGATTCTGTACACTAGGGGCTACATACCACGCCCAATCGCACGACCCGATATACACCTTTTTTCATGGTGTACGGCGCGGAGGCAGTTTTTCCTTGCAACATTATTCATGACTCACCTCGAGTGTGTATGTACGAAGAGAGAGAGGCCGAGCTCGATCGGCAGGACGATATAGAAGGCTTGGAGGAGGAGCGTGATATCGTGAAGGCCCGTTCCGCATATACCAATAGAAAGATCGGCGATATCAAAGCAGGGAAGTACGGACAAAGACTTATAATGTCGGTGAAGTCGTTCTACGCCTACAAGAGAAGAAAAAAAACAAGCTCTAGCCCAAATGGGAGGGTCCCTTCACAATAGATGAAGTTCTCACTGGAGGAGCCTATTGCCTACCCAACGCTTCGGATAATCGCTTGGAACTAAACCCATGGAATGCTGCCCGGCTCCAAAGATTCTACGCCTAAGTTCGCACTTATACCTTTTTCTTCGTTCCTTCTTTTCTCCCTCACTTTTTTTCTCTTTTAGTTTTTGTACGACTTCTAGCCGGTGTTTGGATAAACCGCACACTTGAGGGACATACATCATTAAATGTACATACCCCATAATACCTGGGGGCTTCTTTTCACATAAGCTTATTATCATTTTTATTTTTCGAGCATCAAGCTCACCGTATATATGTGTTGTCTACTCATATATGTCTTTTCTTCGCCATTATATGCACCTTTATGACTTAAGTTTTTGCCAAGATGGGTTGCCTGGCTCCTGTGCTTATGCCCTATGTTCCCGCTTGTTCGGCTAGGGCATAAAGGGAGCATCTCTGCGATTGTTATAGCCGGGTTATCCGGACGTGTACCTCAGACGGGTGAAGCCGAAAGCTAGCGTTCTTAAGGGTATAATTGGTCTGCGGAAAAAGATGAACTGCCCTCGCTGCAATATTAGCCCCCAAATTATAACGTGTACTGTGATTTTTAGCATTACAGCTTTGAGATGCTCAAAAATGCATGCTGGCCTGGGGAGAGGAACCTTTAGCGGAACTATTCTCTCTGGAAGATGTTTCTTACGATTAAATGTAATATAACATAACTCCCCGAATACAAATTGTCTGTTCAAGCAACTATGACCGGACTGCCTGGTTTCCGAACATACTTTGGTGTTTACCAATGGTATGGTATTCGTAAACACTCCAAACCTTGGGTTTCGGGGGCCGAAGCAGAAAGTCTGCCATGACAATCATTTTACAATTCTGCTAGAGATAAGTTTGCCAATGAAAGTACATTGCTACTTGGACTCAAAAACTTCTTCCTCCTCTAGACCATCTAACAGGTTGTCTAGTTTACAATCCTATTGAGAAAACTTAGCGGATATTTTTACCTGGTCGTACACTAAGCTAACAGGAATTTCTTGTCCATCTGGTCCCCGAGGTCCGACCCGGGCCATATGATTTGGATCAAGTCTGGTGTACCACGTTTTCACCATGGCCCAGGCTTCTCATGCGCCTTCCCGACATGCTGATATCTTCCATAGCTCAAAACGACGACGAGCTCCCTTGAATAAATTCACGAGATCCTCCATACTTCCTGGAGGAGGATTGGATGACCATAAAGCCTTAGCCATGTTCCCCATTTCTTTACGAGCTCGCTCGTGCACTTTGGATAGCTCTTGCAGCAGATCGCCTTGAAATCCAAACACTTCTCCCTCGGGACGTCCAGTCCGCACACCTACAGAAACAAACTTGTAAAACTTTCCATCAGAGGATAATGTGAAAGTCAGGTTAAAAGAGCATACTGAATATGCCGCCTTTCAGCTTCCTGTTCTCCATCAAGGCATCCGATAGTTGGGCTCTTACGTACTTCAGTTCTTCGACTTGCTTGATATTTGCATCATGTAGTTTGTTCTTCTCATTAATGGTCTGTGTTAATACACGTTGACCAGCGGCTTCTTGCCCTTCGGCATGTTGTTTGTCCATCTGAGCAGCCCTTAGCCTCTCCTCTAGCTGATCTGTTGACCCTACCAACAAAACGATAGATATTTAAGAAATATCATTGTAGGCACGGAATCTTATTTCCGGGCTACTGTTGTGCTTAGCATCAGGTGCCTTCTTCAATTTATTGAAATTTTCCAGCTCAGCGGTGGCAATAGTTAGCTTAGTTCGGCAATCCTCTAGCTCCTTGGATAATGTGTTATTTTTCTCCATGAGTACCTGATGATATAACGACCATTAAATCAGTTGGGCCAACTGTTTCAAGACTCAGGGGCTACTGGCGTATGATTATTGAATCTGCACAAAAAAGTCCTTACCCGCATATCCTTTGAAAGCTGGTGAGTGGCTCCGGCAAGTACATCCCAAGTAGCTCGGATGTAAGCATCCACTGAGCTGAGAGCGTTGAATGCTTCTTCGGTAAAATTTGGGTCGCGCATAGCCGCTTTCCGCCACCGGTGATTCATCGCACTCTCCACTTCGGAGTCGGTGACGGATACATTAGCTGAATCCTCTGGGAGATGACAATCTGTCATGGCCGTCGTCAAACCCAGTCCTTGTGGTAGGGTGTGGGCCGGATTAGCCTGTGCATGGCCGGCCAGGTCTCCGGATACAGTCCAGCGTTCGCTCCTCATACGATATGGCACAACAGGAAATGTCACTATCCGATCTATCCACTAAGTGTGTGTTAAAGAATTATACCTCTTTGATGAGGAATAGGGCCCGACAGTATCATCGTTTGCCTTTCTTTTTGAAGGCTCGCCCTGTGCAAGCGTCGTCTTCTTAGAGGACGCCTTTGCCGCAGTACGATGGTGCAAGTGTCGCCCCTTGGGAGCACGATGTAGTGCTGTGGGTGAGTCGCATGGGGAAAACTCTTTTTGAGGGGATGTATCCTGGGTACTTACATGGGAGGAGGGGAGAAGGCCGGGGTTAATCGGCTATAATGGCCACTTCCGTGCCGTCGTAGCTCTTCTGATAAAAGACTCCCTCGTTAAATTCTATAAATATATCTGGATCCTCTTCAAATCCAGGATCAAGGTCTTGATTATGGTTCTCCGGCTGTGGAGCGGGGTTGTATATCCCCGCGACGACCTTTCTCCATTCCTGCTAAAGGTAGCCGAATTATGTTCGAAGAAGCATAATTAAAGAAAAAAAGATTGAGTGAGGCCTATGATAAAAAACTTACCCAAGCAATGGGATTATACATGAAGAAACATTCTCGGCACTTCAGGCGAGTGAAGTCTTCCTTTTCCCCTTTGAAAAGGTCAGCCAACATGGTGGCCAAAGTGAAAAAATTGACCGGACCCTTGTGCCCACAGCGTGATGCGTCGTCCTCCCCGTTGTAATGCCACATGGGAAGCCCTCTGGATTGGAGTGGTTGAAAGCATCACATTATTGTAATCGCCATTACCTCGACTATAGACAGTCAGAAGTGGGCGAGTATTCTGATCTTACTCACTAGCCTCTTAATCTACGCACTGTCTTCTTCTTCAAAGCTGCGGGGACGCCAACTGGCGCATTTCTTTAAAGGAGCAGTGGAAAATTCAGGAAGACCTTGCCGGATTGGGTCTGGGAGAACAACATCTTTGATGTAGAACCATTCCGAGGGCCACTCTTCGGGTGCCTTCTTCGGAGTGCCGGATAGGTATCCTGTTCCGGCTATGCGCCACACTTCGGTGCCGCCCACCTCGAATATGGATCCCTTATGGGAGCGGGGGACGAGGCAAGAAAATTTCGTCCATAACTCGAAATGGGTCTCGCAGCCTAGGAATAGCTCGCAAAGAGCAACGAAGCCCGCGATGTGCAGGATGGAGCCAGGCGTGAGATTGTGCCGTTGGAGGCCGTAATACTCCAGCAACCTCTGTGTTGACACAAGAACACGTCACCGTGTACCTCCAACACCGAGGGTAAAGCACCACATCTCACATCGAAGTAGGCCCGTCCGGAAGCGCGATACGCAGGACAGTCGCGGGCGCTTTTGCTGACTCGAATCCCCACACGCCCAGGAGGGACCCCGTCAGGCAGTGGGGCGGCTATGGGCTGCCCTAGGTCGACCTGATCACCCCTAGGGCCTCGTGGATCGCTGCCCTCCAACGCGAAGAACGAACTAAGAACGAGAAAGAAACATACAAGGGTAGGGGGTAAAAGTAGATGTACACAAAAGTGTAATTGATAGATTGGTTCGATTGGTGTTGTTCAATCGGCCGTCACCCCCAATGTATATAAGAGGCGGTTGGACTGCCCGTACAAGTAAAGGATTCATCTAGGTTTTCCTTACATGAAAAATTACATAGATTCACATCCTAGAGTCCTAGTTCCAGTCCAACTCGGATTCAGTCTAAATCTGGCCCAAACTTCTGTCTTCCTCCTTGCGTGGGCCGTCGAGCTTGCATATGACCTCAAATCAACATGGCCCAAATATCAAATTTTTGCGCCTCTACGAGAATAAAAACTCTCGTGTTGATAACTTCTCCAAACAAGGCAATCTTGAATACTTTATGAGGCCATCTTTACCTTCCATTCAGACTCGGTCTTGCAACTAACTGTACTGTTCGAGTCTCATAGTGAATTTGCAGGCCGTATACTATCTCTGATGATGATGACCCTAAAAACAAAGTTGATTGTTTCGATGGTACGCACAACTTCTTTGTTGAAACTTTTCCATCCGAGGTCATCTAAATAATCTTTTAGGCACATGTTCAGTTTCACTCAGATTCGAGCTCATCCACTCGGATATTAGAGTCTTTCACTTGGATTGTCCGACTGGATACCTTTTCACTCGGATGGCCAAATTTTCACTCGGAAGACAATCATTCACTCGGATGACTATATTTTCACTCGGAAGACAATCTTTCACTCGGATGACTATATTTTCACTCGGAAGGCAATATCTTACTCGATTGACAAGTTTTCATTTCGACGGTAATCTTTTCACTCAGAATATTCTCACCTGGAGGACAATTTCACTCGGATGACTATATTTTCACTTGGATGATAGTAAGTTCACTTGGACGGCAGACTTCCATTCACTCGGATGGTAATATTTTCACTCGGATTTCCCGACTGATAACATAGCCTGATCTTGATTTGCCTCTCCAGGTCTCATGCGACCTCAGATTGAGACGAATTATATATGAAAATCGATCGGCTCGACGAGACAAACTTTCTCGTGTTGAAGGTTTTTCGATTAAACACCTTCTTTAGGGCCGAATTGCTCGCACGACCCATCAGACAGGGTGTCTGGTACACCGCGCCATATTTCCATTTAGGCTCGGTCTGGAGTGTATTGTCTCTAACTTCTGCATATTAACTCGGATTGAGATGATTTATATATGAAAATCGATCGCATCGATGAGACGATGACAATCCATTTTCGGTGCTTCTTCATCCAAGGTAGTCATGAAGGTGTAATCGGCCAAAGACCACTCGGAACACTAAATTCTACCATTCGGAGTACAATTTCAGCCCCTAAGATGAGGTCGGATGACAATAATCTGAACATCAAAGTTGTTCCACTCGGCGACGTGAAACTCTTCAAGCTGAAAACCCTTTCACTCGAGACTATCTTACTTTGCTTTTACGCTGTGCCAAAATCTGATGTCAACACATGCTCCCCTGTTTTCTGGCAGAGCTTGCGTGCCAGAAAATACTTCTTTTAAGCACGATGTCAACACTCCATCGGCTATGCATGCTGAGGATCATAATTTTTTATTGTCCATATGCTCAAGGTTGTTGCTGCTTGGGTAGAGCCTCTTCAGATAATAGTAGTCTGAGAACAACCATTCGATGTCACGAATGCCCCCCATTTAGGTCTCTCGTGTCAATCCTTAATTGAATTTTATCCAAATACTCCATGGCTGCCGAATGATTATGTCCATGCACCTTAGAGGAACCACCAACTATTCGGTGACTCAACTCGTTGTTGATCAAAATGCTCCATCAATCCTCCGCCTAACAATGTCCATCTCCTGACTTGGATCCAACAGATAAGAGAAACTTTCTCAGCCAATCATATGGCTCGTAAAATCCATTAGTGGCCGAGTCAACCCTAGAGTCAGCCGTTTGGTGAGTCAACAAGGTCAACATTTGAGTGATTCATTGATGCATATAAAGATAACATCCATGGGACCATTGGCAACGAATTATTGTGCACCTTGATGCACGCCACTCCTGCAGCGAAAAAATTCCTCTAGCCTGAATAGCACAACATATTCGGCTTGATTATTAGCGTGTAAGCTCTAGTCGGCATGAAGTCTTCAAATCCAACCCGTGAAGAAATATGAGAATAACGCTGACTCTGGGCGCTGCTAAACTGATTCATGAAAATAATCTCCATGACAATTTGACTTGGTGTCCAATGAGCGCCGACTGATAAATGGGATGTCACGCTCCTTTCCTTCGGTCTCCTGAGTCAACATTGCCTTTCTCACTAAGTGAACAGAGCTTCGTTCATCTCGGTGACTCACTTTCTCTAGATCCTGCAATAAACCAACAACAGGAGTCGACAACTTTTGCTACACTAGACCCTCAATTAGTGGCCAAATAATTAGTCGGCCTTCCAGTGTTGGCAAAACTAAGAATTGGCTTTGAAAATATGAGATACACTGCAATGAACACAATTATCTAGATGCCAACTTTGTCAACACAATATACTCGTAGGGCGATATGCAAATATCGGCCATACGTCCTTATCTCATAGGACCTGGACAACCCGTCCACCAAAGTGTGAATAGCCGAAATAATTCAGATGTTTCGTCTAGGGATAAGTTCCGGGGCGATGGCTTTGATGGAACGGTCGAAGAACATGGACGATGCACCATTTGGAATCTCCTATAGTGAGATAAAAACCGCCGAATCCGCTTGCCGGCTTCACACTTGCCCTCCTTTACTCCTGCTGGCTTCGCAACAGGAAATGTGATGCCGCTCTTGACTCGAGGATTTCCCTTAGGAACCCAGACCATGTTCCTCTTCTCCAGCCCTTTGGCCCTAAGCCGATTCAGCTTCTTCTGTTGCGAATATGGTAAGCCGAGTGGGCATCCCGGCTGGGATTTGGTTTATGCACTGGCAAGTTCTTCCTGGCTTTGGGCATCTCCGGCTTGGCCTGACCAAACTCGGTAATTGGATTTTTGAAAGTTACTTGCTTCACTTTCTTGTCCTTAGTAGCCAACATAGACTCGGCTGGCTTTTTGTCATCTGGAGTCAGATCTAAAATCACACTTGCGGCCATCCTTTTTCACTTGGTACACTTGCTTTACCATGGCCATCTTCTTTGCTGACCCCTGGACCGATTATTTTTGGTTGAGTCGGTCTTTAACATGTGGTTGTTGAACAAATGATGATCCTCTCATAGATGCATAATTTTGGTGAGGTGGTTTAGAATATGATGGACAGTGTTCCCTTGATTTATACTTGTTCCATGATTGATCTGAATAATAGTCAGCATAGGCAGGTATCCATGACATCGGCATTGGTGGCCCAAAAGGAGGATATGGAGTCTGTTTGCTCAACTTCTTCCTTCGCCAATCCCGGTCTTCAAATTTATGCCTTGGGGGTGACTTCGATGCTTTTGTTTCACTTGGCTGATAAGCACTCTTTGCCTCACTTATATTCTGATATTTTTCTAATAATTGTGCGAAAGTGACTTTCGGCTTTTTACCTTTGTGCTTACCATTGCCTTTGCTTTGTTTAGTTGTGCGTGCATTAGTCTTTGAATTTTCTCGTTGCCCCCCAGTACAGATGTCGCTATTGTAGCTTGGATGGAATTTCCATCTTCAAGATTGTTCTTGATGCACTTTTTAACAATATCCTTGCTCGAAGACTTGACCCCATCATCATTAGTGTGTACCTGTCCACTTTTAGATGATTCGACAGGAGATAGCCGAGTCAATATTTGATTACCGTCAAAACTAATCTGATCCGACTGGCCAAATGATCGTGCCTCAACAAAATCCAATCGTCTTTTTTGTCCGATTGCTCGACTTGATGGATCATGTTGCAATCTTTGACATTTTTCTCTAACGAACATTGCACTCGCTCTTGTCTTGACGGCTCGACATCGTGATCAATTATAGTAATAGGATTACTCAGCGATGTACTGATGATGTGATCAACTATGCCTGCACTGTACATACACTCCTAGTCCATTAACCGATATTGTGATATCGGATATGAAACAAAACAACCGAGTGGTGCCAGCTTAGTGTCATCTGACTCGGCTATGCATTGATTTTCATCGTCCTTTCCCGATGCTTTTTTATCGGCTATCTCGAAGGACTTTGGACCTGGGTTTATATTCCTGCAACTAAAATAATCGCAGAATATACGTCTCACCTGAGACCAAATGTTAGCCAGGCATGAAACAAACAAAGTTGTCCATATGAATATAAATTTCAGTTGACATGACGGGAACAACTTTGGTTACGATAAGTTGTCACTATTAGCCTCTATGAATAATACCACGTGTTGCCTAGCATGACTAGATCATCAAAGCGCGTTTGCCGCGCCTGCCTATCTTGATGACATCTACTATAGGAAAGAGAAATATGTCAAAAGATTTGTGTACTTAGAAATATATGAGAAATTTGTACCATGTACTTTCTTGTGGACTACCCAAATTGTAGACTGAGAAATGCATCTAAAAACTGGATTTCAAGATTCCACAACAGCAAGAATTCAAGATACAAAAAGTCAAAAATAGATCAATACCTAGTACCATTTTACTTATTATACACCTGGCACAAATTATGGAAGAGCATCCTGCATACAGTACCTAGTGAGACCCCCTTGTAGTTGTAGGTGCTTCCATGTGCTATTACAATTTCACTCCAACTCTTTTTCCAAATAGTAGCAATCAACCTTGAAAACAACAGTAGCTTGAAACACCCTGCTCTGAACAAATTGAGCTATCATATGTTATCTGTAATAACAACTATATGTACCTTCTCTTTCCTGAAAGCGACAGTGTCTTAAAATGATCTGCTCTAAACAAAATCTCTCCAGCGTCATTCCTGTTAATTTGTTTAATCAATTGTGTCCATATATTACTCTTGTTTTGGAAGCTAAATGCTTTCTACAAGAAGTTCTTTACCTTGCAACCTAAAGACATTGTGCAGAACCAAAATTTTGATTAATTTTGTAATTATAAGACTGTAAAGTGGCAAAATAGAGCTAATAATTTAACAAAAAGGTCAACCTAACTGAATAATTTTTACCTCTCTTCGACTAATGTTGCCAGACTGCTGATGGATTCATAGGTACCATGAAGCCTGATACATACAAAAGGTGGAATTTAGGTCGATATTAACAAAAGCGTAGTGTTCAGGGTAAGAGAGGAGAGCTAGGGAGGCGTTGAGCTCATCAGCAGCAGATCTCGAGCACGAGCATGGATGAGAAGAGGACCTTGAGGTTACTTAGCACAGCGAGGCGAAGGAAAGGCAACCGGTCGCAGCACCAAGGGTGATCCATCATTTAGCACAAGCTATTTCCTTTACTTACCCTATAATTGCGCTTCATGGCATCATCTTAAATTCACGAGAATACCAATTTTTTTGTGGGCTAAAGATCTGAAATTCGTAGTTAGCCTGGATGCCTGGTGGAGCAATTTTATAGCATGAATTATCAAGTCAATTGGTGTTTGCAAGTTTACGAATTAACTTTTATTTAGTTACCACACGACTGGCTATGGGTAAAGCCGGTTAGTAAATAATTGATTTCGTTTTCAAAAGAAAATGACATGGTTCAAAATTAAAATGGTTTTCAAAATAACTGAGTAGTGACTAATGCATGCTTTGAGTATGAAATCCCACTATCTCAATGCTTTGTCGTGCAATGAATATCTCAAGAATAGTTAAGAATCCATCTATTGAAACTGTCATTCTTGAGATAAAAAACATAAATAGCTTCAGATCAAATAAAAAAACCATGCCAAAATTGCTCCCTATCGCCGTTGTCTTGATCTGGTTGTCAAAAAAATGCAGCCACCTCCTGTTGCATCATGAATGTAGAATAGTGGGAAGGGGAGCTTGCAGTCACACACCTTGGCTGTTACCCGTCCATTCTCCGTTCTCAATTCATCCGCTGTTGCTGCTAGTAGCCTACCGATTGATGTGACTACCACCGATCAACAGGAAAGATTGTGATATGGTTGCAGGGAAAGGAGGGGATCTGGTTGCTGTTGGGAGGGGCTGTGAGGTTCACGAGGAGAGTTTCCAACACGCGGTACAGCTGCAAGGCATGGATATAGATGCAGGAGAAGGATGGCCAGTGATGGATGCCTATGGCGCAGATGCGTGGCAGAAACTCGCCCACGGCAGAGGCACATCGCGGAGGAAGGAGGAGAGGAGGTGAGGGGGCTTGTGCTAGAACTTGATGACTGGGCGTGGACGATCGGGCCTATTAGTGAATCAGAAGACCTGGGCCTTCAATGGCCCGCTAACGGAGGTAAACAGGAGGTCGTTCTCTTAAGCAGCGGCCCGCAACACTGTGTCACGAGCTTGCGTAACGACTTGTGACAGCCGAGTTCATATGAATCCTACGTTCGGGTGATCCAACGGCTAAGAGTGTCAAATCGCTGTGGAGGGTTGTAGGTAGCTGTGTTATACTGTTTTACAATTAGTGACAAGATCATTTCTAACAAACAAATTACTCATTTCGATTGGTCTTTTAGAATTAATTGAAATCTTACTAATGGGTGTATCAACAATATGGTTTTGACCAAATCGAAAATTGAGTAAATTGTCGGCTAGGTGTACCTTTGTGAAGACTTCGGAAGGAGAAGATGGTTGCACCACTGGAACAATACCTTGCTCCACTTCTGAATAAATCTCCAACACCTCTTCCTATTCTTCTGGATCTCGTGCCTCATCACTCGGATTGCCTGAGTAGATTTCACTCGGATTGCACGTGTATATTTCAGTCGGATTGCTCGAGCATATTTCACTCGGATTGCCTGAGAATATTTCAGTCGGATTGGCCGAGTATATTTCACTCAGATTGCCTGAGTAGATTTCACTCGGACGCTCTTTGCCAGTTGAACTTTGCTCAGGTACATTTTCTGGTTCTTGATGTTCATCGTTAACCGAATTGTGTTTGGCCATATTACTTTGTTCTTGATGCTCATCAATATCTTTAGCACGAAACTCATAGGGTAGCATCTAAGCTCCCTTACATCCCAAAAAATTGAGCAATGCCAATTTGCTGCGTTTGTCGTTCCTTTGCCCAGTGAAGTTTGCATCTTCTATTTTGGTGCACTCGGTAATAGCTAGCTTGATGCACTCAACATTAGTTGTCTCAGTGCTCAATCTGGTTTCAACCGAATCCACAGTATTAGCCGAGTGAATCCTTTTTTGCTAATTTGCTAGAAAAGCTTCTTTTTTAACTTGCCTCAAAAGTGTACAAGGGCCAACATGGTTGCTACATGGAGGAAGGCACATGATGTACTCTTGCAAATCTTCCTCTCCACGCTTCTTCTTGAGTGCTTCATAAGCCTGACGATATTCTGCTGGTAATTCCTCAAGGGTAGGTGTAGTAAATTCATTAACGCTATTCCATATGAGCTCTGGCTTATTCTTGTCTACTTGGGCTACATATTTTTCTTTAAACTCAGCCCTGCTTGGATCAGCTTACCCCCCAATACTTTTAGGATCTTTCGGCAATGAGTTGATGTTCCCAAAATTCTGCGATTGTATAGGGGGTGTATAACATGCTGCAATGATAGGTGAAGACATGTGCACTGTTGTTGAATATTCTCTCTCGCCAATTTGATCAATCTGCAACACTTCGTCTTCTTTCAAAACCCTAGCTCTTATTGCCTCATAATCAGGGACCAATCCCTTTTCGTGCTGCTCAAGGAAAATAGCACTAATCTTCTTATTTTCTGCTAAACTTTTTAATGCAGCCAGAGCCACCTCATCTCTTGCAATATTAAGAACATATGCTCCTATAGAATCTCCATTCACTCGGCCATAACCGCAAAGGTGAGCCGAGTCATGAATATTTTTAGTTTCATATGCCATTGAACAATTAATCTCATGAGGTGTAGTATATGATGATTGAGGATAACCAGCCGAATAGCTAATGGAAGCATGACCGATTCCACCAACCATCGGCATGTTTGGGGATGAACCCGTATATTGTGAGTCGGCTGCCGATGGATAAAACTGTGAAACTCCCTCTTGTACATAACGTGTCATATATTGATCACTCAAACTAATCGTGTTGTTCGCCGGCATATTGATAGATGTAGCCGATGCACGAAAGGTCAGATTCATAAGTTGCATATCGCGATTCTGTAAATTCCAAGTTTCTCCAACGGAATAACCAGTCGGCCTTTGCTCATTAGGGCTAGCCGACATGACATGTCCATTGAAAGATCTAGCAACATGAACATAATGGCTATTTGCATCTACATAAGGAGATTGATGATACATGTTACCATTGTAGATTGCAGCCGCTTGATGACGCTCTCCTCGTAGCAAGAACAGGCTGGAGACTGTTCAAAGCTTCTTCCCTAGCGGAGTCGCCAAAAAGTGTGTTCCCACATGAACACGTCACCATGTACCTCCAACGCCGAGGGTGATGCACCGTAGCTCACGTCGAAGGAGACCCGTTCAGAAGAGCAATACGAAGGATAGTCAGCGGGCCCTTTTGCAAACCCGAAACCCCACACGCCCGGGAGGGACCTCGTCAGGGAGTGCGACGGCTATGGACTGCCCTAGGTCGACCTAATCGTCCCTAGGGCCTCGTGGATCGCTGCCCTCCAACGCGAAGAACGAGAAAGAAACATACAAGGGTGGGGGTAAAAGTAGATGAACACGAGAGTGTAATTGAGAGATCGGTTCAATTGGTCTTGTTTAATCGGCCGTCAGCCCCAACGTATGTAAGAGGCGGCTGGAATTCCTGTACAAGTAAATGATTCCTCTAGGCTTTCCTTACACGAAAAATTACATAGATTCACATCCTAGAGTCCTAGTTCCGGTCCAACTCGGATTCAGTCTGAATCTGGCCCAAACTTCTGTCTTCCTCCTTGCGCGGGCCGTCGAGCTTGCATATGACCTCCGATCAAGACGCCCCAAATTCAAATTTGTGCGCCTCGACGATACTAACAACTCTCATATTGATCACTTCTCCAAACAAGGCAATCTTGAATAGTTTACGAGGCCATCTTTACCTTCTAGTCGGACTCGATCTTGCAGCTAACTGTACTGTTCGAGTCTCGTAATGAATTTGTAGGCCGTATACTATCTCTGATGATGATGAGCTGATGACCCCAAAACCAAAGTTGACCGTTTTGATGATCTGCACAACTTATGTGTTGAACATGTTTCCGTCTGAGGTCATCTAAATAATCTTTTGGGCACATGTTCAGTTTCACTCGGTTTCGAGCTCATCCACTCGGATATTAGAGTCTTTCACTTGGAACGTCCGACTGGATACCTTTTCACTCGGATGGCCAAATTTTCACTTGGAAGACAATCTTTCACTCGGATGACTATATTTTCACTCGGAAGACAATCTTTCACTCGGATGACTATATTTTCACTCGGAAGGCAATATCTTACTCGATCCGCAAGTTTTCATTCTGACGGTAATCTTTTCACTTGGAATATTTTCACCTGGAGGAAAATTTCACTTGGATGACTATATTTTCACTCGGGTGATAATAAGTTCACTCAGACGGCAAACTTCCACTTGATCGGTAAATTTTCACTCGGATGGTAAGCTTTTCACTGGGATTTCCTGATTGAAAACATAGCCTGGTCTTGATTTGCCTCTCCAGGTCTCATACGACCTTGGATTGAGACGAATTATATATGAAAATCGATCGGCTCGACGAGAAACTTTCTCGTGTTGAAGGTTTTTCAATTCAATGCATTCTTGAGGGCCGAACTGCTCGGGCGACCCATCAGACAGGGTGTCTGGTACCCCGCGCCATATTTCCATTTAGGCTCAGTCTACAGTGTATTGTCTCTAACTTTTGCATATGAACTCGGATTGAGATGATTTATATATGAAAATCAATCGCCTTGACAAGACGAAGACAACCCATGTTGAGTGCTTCTTCATCCATGGTCGTCTTGAAGGTGTAATGGGCCAAAGACCACTCGGAACACTAAATTCTGCCACTCGGAGTACAAGTTCGGCCCCTAAGATGAGGTCGGATGACAATAACCTGAACATCAAAGTTGTTGCACTCGGCGATGTGAAACTTTTCATGCTGAAAACCCTTTCACTCAAGGATATCTTACTTTGCTTTTACGCCATGCCAAAATCTGATGTCAACACTCTGAGGAAGGGGTGAATCGGAAATCCCACGCCTCTCAGCAGGAAGGAAACAAAGCACACCCGCTCCCTTTTAGTAGGATTGGGGAAGTTCTCCGCCAGGGCTTCGCCATTTATAGAAGTTAATCCTGCCCGAACGGGCACTAGATCCAGGGAAGGAAGATATCCCTATGTCTGAAGCATGGTCAACTGGGCATGGGATACCGAGCAGCTCTCCCAATTACCTTTTTGTGGGCCGTGAGGGCGCGAGGAAGAACTAGGAGCTCCAGCCATGTTTGAATGGTTTCCTATGGCAAGCTCTAAGGATTTTTCTTCTAGTGAGGAATGGCATCTGAGATTCAATCTCTTTAAATAGACGCCTTCCCTACTTGGGCAAGGGGTTGCCTGTAAAAACGCTCAGACCCTTAATATTCACTCAACGCGTGGAGGCCGAGGCGACGGTGGCACAGAAGGTGAAGGATATGGTATTTAATGTAAAAGTCGAACTATACGAAGTATAATGGGGAACCCGCCTTGCAAATCTGAAGACATGAAGCCAGAGACAACGTCGTCATTGAAGGCAAGTTCGGGGGCTACTGAGGGAGTCCTAGATTATGGGGGTCCTCGGGGAGCCAGCCAATGTGGCATGGGCCGGACTAATGGGCCGTGAAGATACAAGACAGAAGGCCTTCTCCTGTGTCCGGATGAGACTCTCCTTTGCACGGACGGCAAGCTTGGCGTCCGGATATGTGGTTTCCTTCCTCTGTAAACCAACTTTGTATAACCCTAGTCCCCTCTGGTGCCTATATAAACCAGAGGGGTTGGACCGTAGAGACAATCATAATCATACATGCTAGACATCTAGGGTTTAGCCATTACGATCTCGAGGTAGATCAACTCTTGTAACCCCTACACTCATCAAAGTCAAACAAGCAGGAAGTAGGGTATTGCCTCCATCAAGAGGGTCCGAACCTGTGTAAACATCGTGTCCCCTGTCTCTTACCTTCTATCCTTAGACGCACAGTTCGGGACCCCCTACCCGAGATCTGTCGGTTTTGACACCGACACCCTTCCCTTTTTGATTTGCTTTTCCCCTAGATCAAGCTAGCTCATTTTCCTCTCTTGCACCGGCACTGTACATTCATAACATAAAACAAGAACAGCGGCAGCCATCTGGTACTGCCAAGAAACCTCTACGCTGTCCTTATCGCCTCCTTAACAATGTGTCCCCATAACAAAAGTAGCATGATCTTCTTTAGCTTAGGCAAAGACTGATTATTGGCAGCATTAATCATGTCATGTTGCTTTCGAACACTATTAGATCTATTCATGATTCTTGCATGCGACAGAAGTACAGAACATAACCCCGGGTTTTCTCACATGCCCAGCTTTCTCTTTCAGTATTAGTTGCTGGCTGTTAGGTCTATAGCTGGCCACCTGACCGGCTGCTGGTAAGAGCATCTACAACCGGGGGTCTCAAACCCCTTTTATACACCTGAGCGGACGGCTGATCACTGACTGGTTGAAAAAACCCGACCCAGACGGGCTCCTTATACCCTGTCCTAAACGCCTGGGCTAACCGGCACCCCTCATATCCAACCCAAATCTGGGGCGGATATGGGGAGGCCATGGCGCGCCCAGGCACATCCGTCACGTGGGATATGTAAGTGCATCTAGTGCCCCTTAGTGATTTTGGTGTATTGAAGACTTATAGGTTAAGGGACTAATGCGTTTGTGAGTGTACACAGGTCTATAAGTCTATGAGGAGTTTGATATTTACAAAGAAAGTCTACCCCTAAAAATGAAGTTCTTCAACTGAAGACTTTGATATTCTGAAGACTTTCTGAAGACTTTGAAAGTGAAGAAATTGGTGTGACCTTGAAGACTTGGTATTCATTTATGGAACATGAAGCGTGAAGACTTTTGTTTTCGTAGTTTCATTTTCTCTTTCTTGAGTCATAGGAAACACCGTACTGTTAAAGGGGGTCGAGGAAATACTAAGGAAAAATTTCCATGTGATGCTCAACTCAAAATCCTACACCTACCAATCCCTTCGAGTGAAGCCTTTGGAAATCTCATACAGTTCAATCACTTTCTTCAGTGACAGAGACGAAGTTCTTCTGGTCGCTGATGAATTTGTTCTGACTGAGGAGTTAGGAATTCGCCAGTGCGAGTTACCTACACAGTGAGGAACATGATAGCCCTGAGGAATTTGAGAGTCAAATTTCCGACCGTTGCTGTGCTGCGCGCCAGCTGTCCCAAAATATCTTATCCACCTAACGGTCATATCATTGAGGGGCATTTATGTCTTATCATGTCGGGGTGCTCCCTAGGCTATAAATAGCCGCCCCCTACAACCACTAGCTGGTTGGCTGCTCCGAGAGAACTTGACACTTGTCATTTGAGAGCAACCCATCCTCCGAGGACTTTGAGCGAAAATCATCAAGTGAGGAAAATCCCAAACCCAAACACCTACAAACCCCAAAGTGATTGAGCATCACTGAAGAAGTTGATCCCGTGTGGATCTGACGCTTGTTACCTTTGAAGATTGTGCTTCTTCCAGACGGTTAGGCGTCAAGGTCTAGAGCATCCAAGAGGAATTGTGGATCGCCGAGTGACCAAGTCTGTGAAGGTTTGGAAGTCGCCTAAAGACTTACCACGAGTGATTGGACGGGATCTGTGTGATCTTAGTTCAAGGAGAATACGGTGAGGACTGGGTGTCCTGAGCTGCGTGCTCAGTGACTGGGTGTCCGGGACTGCGTGTCCTCGAGTTTAAATACTCAGCCGCTCCAACCAGACGTACAACTGAGACAGCAGTTGGAACTGGTCTACCAAATCATTGTCTTCACCAACCTAACTGGTTCTATTTCCTCAACCCTTTCATTTCCTCATTACTGTGTTGAGTGTTTGTTCATATCTGCGTTTGAAGACTTTGACTGAAGACTTTCTCAATTTCCTCAGTTTAATTTCTTCAGTCTGTTTGTCTTCATCTTGTGTTATCCTGTGATTACGCTTTCTGTACTCTGTGCTTGTCTTCATTTCATCATGATGACCATGCGTGTATTCTGTTATGCTTACTTCTGAGTACTTATTCCGCTGCTAATAGTTCTTCGCTAAGGAATTTCCTCACCGGCAAATTCCTCAGTGAAGAATTCATAAAAATCGCCTATTCACCCCCCTCTAGTCGACATAACGCACTTTCAATTGGTATCAGAGCAAGGTACTCCCTTGTTCTGTGTGATTTTGGTTTAACCGCTTGGAGTTTTAGTTATGTCGACCGCAGGTATGATCAAGGTCTCGGCTGGGTGTCCTACCTTCGATGGAACGGACTACCCCTACTAGAAAAACAAGATGTGAATGCATCTCAAGGCAATTGACAACGATCTCTGGTATGTTGTGGAAAATGGTGTTCCCTCTGTTTCACCCTCACTGAACGCTACCGATGTGAAGAGATTCAAGCAACTCGATTCTCAAGCGAAGAATATCATATGTGGCCATCTGAGTAAAGGAAAGTATGGAAGAGTGAGTGCTTTGGAAACTGCTAAGCTTATATGGGATAGGCTGTCCAAAGTGAATGAAGGAGTCTCAACTCAGCATGACTCTCGAGTTGATGTTCTTCGGAATCTCTTCAACCGCTTCAAGAGACTCGACAATGAAAATGTCCAACAAACCTTCGATCGCCTCACTAACATCTCAAATGAGCTTCAAGCCCTCGGTGCCACTGACATCACTGACCATGAGGTGGTGAAGAAACTGTCGAGATCGCTTGATTCCTCATTTGATACTCTGGGTCTGGTGATACAAGAACGGGCTGACTACAAGTCTCTTGATCCTGCCAATATCCTCGAAAGGCTAAATACTCACGAGTTCCAGCTTGCTGAAAAGAGAGAGATCTATGGTTCGAGTTATGGCAAACCACGTGCCCTGAAGGCCAAGGTTGTGTCTGAGTCTGAATGTGAGGACTCTGGTAGTAGCCTTGGTGATCCTGAAGAATTGAGCCAGGAGCTAGCACTGCTCGTGAAGAAATTCCAGAAGTTCTCAAGACGTGGTCGCTTTGGAAAATCCTCAAGAGGCAGTGATTCCTCATCAAGTGACTATAAGAGAAGGTTGTGCCACAAATGCAGGAAACCTTGTCATTATATTCAAGATTGTCCTCAGTGGGAAAAGGAATTAAAGAAGAAGAAATACAAGGATTACAGTTCTGATGATGCGAAGAAGAAGAAGAAATCGTGAAAATCTTCGTCATTAAAATTCTCGAAGTCTTCATCTCACAAGAAGAGAAGCTCCAAGAAGGCTCGGACATTCATTGGCAAGGAAATGGACTTTGAAACTGAATCTTAGGAAAATGAGGAAGAGGAGGCGTCTGAAGAATCCGAATCTGGTGTGGCGAGTCTGGCCTTCGCTACTGCTTTCGTTAGCAAGTCTATCTTCAACACTGAAGAAACTGACCCCACCGACAAGCCTGATGAAGATGATGATGACTACGCTCCCACCTATTGCTTCATGGCAAAAGGTGCAAAGGTACTCAAATACACCTCCTCTGAATCTAGTGAAAATGAATCTGATGAGAATCTCAAGCCCAGCTACTCTAAACTTGCAAAGATTGCTGTAAAACAACAAAGGGATTTTGAAAAGGTTCAAAACATGCTAGACAAAAGTGATGATATGCTAGGTGAAGAAATGGATCGCACTAAAGCCCTGACTGAAAATCTTCAGAGACTTCAGTCTAGGCTTGATAACCTTCAAAGTCATCATAACACTCTCTTATCTGATCATGAGAAACTTTCTTATGAATTTCTTCAAAGAAAGCAAGATCTTGAGAAGCTAAGAGTGAGATATGAAGATCTTCAGAAGGAGCGCGATTCATTACTTGCTCAACAAATCAGCACTTCTCAGGAAGAATTTGTTCCTCCATGCTTAAAGTGCATTGAACGTGAATCTGCTAATTCTTCACCTGAATGTTCAACTGTTACAAATTCTTCACCTGCCTCTGCTATCACTAATTCCTCATCTGAAGACATTGCTAGTATCATTGACGATGCAGGGCTGAAGGAACTGTACACGACAGGCATGTACAAAAGCCTCAAAGGGCATCAGATTCTTTGTGATGTGCTCAAAAAGCAGATCCTCAATAGAAACCCTAGGAAAGAGGGTATTGCCTTTGAGAGGAAACTTAATGCTGATGGAACATATTGGAAACCTGAGCAGTACCCCAAAACCTCATGGGTTGCTGCAAAGGGACCTCCAGTTGATCCATCCTTGTTAGCTGGCTTTACATGTGAATCTCCTCATTCTTCTGATGAGTCATTTGACTCCAACTATAAACTGTTCAAAAATCAGAATGGTGAAGTATTTGCTAGATATGTTGGGACTAACTGCAGGAACAGTTCCCCTATGAAGAAAATCTGGGTTCCCAAAAGTTATGCTGAAAGTCTTCAGGTGAATGTCCTCATGACGCCACCTGTGAAGAATAGGAACCCCAGAACAAACTCTTCATATGGACCAAATTCCTCACGTGGATTAAATTCCTCAACTGGATCAAAGTCCTCATATGATCATCATCGTGCTAACAACTCTGTTTCGCAGGGTAGAGCTAAGGGCTATGAATATGCACATTATTCTTCAAATCATTATGTTCATAAGTCCTCGAAGAATTTCTCTGCTTATTCATATGCTTACCCTAACCCCTCTTATGTGAAACGAAATGGGTTGGCTTCTATGCCACCATTCTCATATGGTGCTCACAGAGTGATGAACTCTTTGCCACCCCTTCAGATGTGGGTGGTGAAGAAAAAGAACTAATCTCTTATGCAGGTTCAGGTCTCCAGACGTGCCTTAACGTCTGAATAATTTGCTGGGGACCTGACAAAAATGCCTGAAAGGACGCAGGCTAACCATGATGAAATGAATCTTCATTTCACACGTCCTCCTACTGCTATATTTGTTTACCGCTTGATGAAATTCATCTGATGAACTTGATATCATATTCTTCATTGATGAAGCATATGAGATTGTAAGTTACACTAATTCATCTGCAGATGATCAACCCAAAACCACTGAATGGGTCCTCGATAGTGGATGTACAAATCACATGACTGGTGACAAGAATCTTTTGATGGATGCTCCCTTATCACCGTCACATCTGAAGCATATCATCTTTGCTGACAAAGGCAAAGGTTAGGTATTGGGTCTTGGTAAGGTTGCGATCTCTAAGGATAAACACATGGACAAGGTCATACTTGTTGAGTCCTTAGGATACAACCTCATGTCAGTCTCAATGCTTTGTGATCTGGATATGGTTGTTGTCTTTGGCAAGTATCGCCGTGTTGTGATTATGGAAGCTGACAATTCCAAAGTATTCGAAGGCTTTAGGAGAGGAGATTTGTATATTGTTGATTTCTCTACAGGACCACAACCAGCCGTGTGTCTACTTGCAAAAGCTTCAGAAGGCTGGCTATGGCATCGACGACTTGGTCACGCAGGCATGAGGAATTTGCACACGCTTGCGAAGAAGAAGCATGTCATTAACATTGAGAATGTCAAATTCCTCAAGGATCACTTATGCGGAGCCTGTGAAGCTGGAAAAATGACCAAGGCCAAGCATCCAGCGAAGACTATCATGACCAGTACTCGTCCATTCGAATTGCTTCACATGGACCTCTTCGGACCAAATCATTACTCAACATTCTCTAATGCTGCATCTCTATATGGTTTTGTCATTGTTGATGATTATTCTCGATACACATGGGTACACATTGTTACTTACAAACATGAAGTGCAGGAAGTCTTCAAACGATTTTCCTCGAGGGCTTCAACCAACATTGGTGTGAAGATCAAGCACATCAGAAGTGACAATGGAACTGAGTTCAAGAATTCCGTTCTTGATGACTATCTTGATGAACTTGGTATTACTCATGAGTTATCTGCTCCTTATACTCCTCAGCAAAATGGCGTCGTGGAGCGCAAGAACAGAACTCTTGTTGAGATGGCTCGCACTATGCTTGATGAATACAAAACGCCTCATCGTTTTTGGATTGATGCAATTGATACTGCGTGCCACATCATCAACAGAGTATATCTTCACAAATTCTTCAAGAAGACGGCCTATGAACTCCTCACTGAAAAGAAACCCAATGTGAGTTATTTCAAAGTCTTCGGTGCTAAATGTTGGATTAGAGATCCTCACCACAATTCTAAATTTGCACCGAAAGCACATGAAGGTTTTATGCTTGGTTATGGAAAGGACTCGCACACCTACAGAGTCTTCAACATCGCTCTTCACAAGATTGTTGAAACTGTAGATGTGTGGTTCGATGAAACTAATGGCTCGCAAAGAGAGCACCTACCTTCTGTGTTAGATGAACCAGCACCTGAGGATTCTATCAAGTTCAAGGCAACTGAGGATGTCATTCCTACTGAAGAACTTGCTGAAGAATTCATTCCAGTACGCGAAGAACGTCGAGCTGACGCACCTGAAGATAATGATGAAGTCAATGGTGCTGAGGAAAATGATCAAATACCTCGACGTCAACCAGCTCATCCTCGCGTTGCAAAAGAAGTACAAGTTGACAAGATCATCGATGACATTGAAGCGCCAGGTCCTCTCACACGCTCAAAAGCTTCACATTTATATAACTTTTGTGGGCACTATGCTTTTGTCTCTATCACAGAGCCCACTAAGGTAGATAAAGCATTTTTGGAGCCGGAGTGGATTCAGGCTATGCAAGAAGAATTACATCAGTTCGAGCTTAACAATGTCTAGGAACTGGTCAAACGTCCAGATCCTCGCAAGCATAATATCATTGGCACAAAGTGGATCTACCGCAACAAGCAATATGAAAATGGCCTTGTGGTAAGGAATAAGGCACGACTAGTAGCTCAAGGCTACACACAGGTTGAAGGAATTGATTTCGATGAAACTTTTGCACCTGTTGCTAGACTTGAGGCTATTCGCATATTACTTGCTTATGCTAATCATCATGATATCATCTTATATCAAATGGATGTGAAAAGGGCATTCCTCAATGGTAAGCTTGAGGAAGAAGTATATGTTGCTCAACCCCCAGGTTTTGAAGATCCAAAGAATCCTGAAAAAGTCTTCAAACTTAATAAGGCCCTCTATGGCCTCAAGAAAGCCCCTCGGGCGGGTATGATACATTGACGGAATTCTTCGTGAAGAATGGCTTGACACCTGGTTCACTCGACCCTACTCTCTTTACTAAATCTTATGATGGTGAACTGTTTGTGTGCCAAATATATGTTGATGATATTATCTTTGGTTGTACTGACCTACGTTATAGTGATGAATTTGCCTATATGATGAGTGAAGAATATCAAATGTCTATGATGGAAGAGTTGAAATTCTTCTTAGGTCTTCAAATTCGTCAACAGCGCAATGGCATATTCATATCTCAGGAGAAATACCTCAAAGATGTACTGAGGAAATTCGGCATGCAAGATTGCAAAGGCGTTAAAATTCCTATGCCCACAAAAGGCCATCTATGCACCGATGAAAATGGTATTGACTTTGATCACAAGGTATACCGCTCCATGATTGGTTCTTTATTGTACTTATGTGCATCTAGGCCAGATATAATGCTTAGTGTTTGCATGTGTGCCCGATTTCAAGCTGCACCAAAGGAATCACACCATAAGGCTGTGAAGCATATTCTTCGATATCTAGCTCACACACCAACACTAGGATTATGGTACCCCAAGGGCTCTGTCTTTGATCTCATTGGATATTCTGATTCTGACTATGCTGGTGATCATGTGGACCGCAAGTCAACCTCTGGCACTTGTCATTTCCTCGGACGATCCTTGGTCTGTTGGTCCTCGAAGAAATAGAACTGCGTATCACTATCTACTGCGGAAGCTAAATACATTGCTGCTGGCTCTTGCTATGCTCAACTGCTTTGGATGAAGCAAACACTCAAGGACTATGGAGTCAACGTGAAGAATGTGCCTCTCCTCTACGACAATGAGAGTGCCATCAAGATTGCTCACAACCCAGTTCAGCACTCGAAGACAAAGCACATTCAAATTCGTCATCATTTTCTTCGTGATCATGTGTTGAAGGGTGACATCTCTATCGAGCACGTGAAGACTGAAGAATAGCTAGCTGATATCTTCGCTAAGCCCTTGGATGAGAAGAGATTTAGCAAGTTGCGGTGTGTGCTAAATATCTTAGAATCTTCGAATGTTCTTTGAAAAGGACACACATCCTAACACTTATGCAAAATTGATGACTTAGATGTGCAACACATGAAGAAACGTTTTTCTTCAATCAATGAAGAATAACACTCTAAGTGTGAAGAAATTAATGAATAATTTGATTCTCAGAACCCTACGACAATTGTACGCGGTGTCTGAAATCATCATTCTAATACGGTGGGTCACGCCACCACAAAAAGTTGAAAATCTTCAATTTGAGTTTTTCCTCAGTGTTGAAATTCTTCAGTTTTTCAAATTCTTCAACTTTGCAAAATCTTCACTGTTCCCTTCGTTTTTCTTCATTGGCTATATACATATATGAGTTTATGTCCTCTACAGCATTCACTTATAGTTATTTCTTCAAGTTGTTTTTTCTGCTAAGTGAATGTGATCGGACCCTTCCCCCTCTATGCTATACTCAACCCAATCTATTCACAAATTCTTCATGTGCATTCTATTTGAAACTCGTTCAAAATCTTCACTGTGTCCTTGTCAGCTGAAGAAATTGCGAACGAAACTTAAAACGAATCTTATCCAAATTTTCGGTTTTGCCGCTCAAACTATTCCGCATCCCACGATGCATTATTCTATTCACCCAAGATCGTACACAATCTCCACTACACAGTACGTGGGTGACACATGTCGCGTGAAGGAGAAAGGGCAGGGGCACGTTCGTGCCAAATCTTCGGGCGAACAGTTTTTCACCGTGTCTATAAATACCCCTCTTCCCTTCCTCACTTCATTTACTCCGCTCGACCATCTCTCTCCCGCTCGAGCTCCTCAAACCCTAGCGCCACCGCTACTCCATCGTCGCCGGTGAGGAAGAGCTTCGCTGCCTCGACCTCGTCGCCGCCGTACTCACGCCGACCGCGGAAATCATCACTCCGCCGCCGCCGTAGCTGTCTTCCTCCGCCGAGTTAGGGCAAGGAAGATCTAACCTGACGAACTTCCCATCTGTTCTTCTCAGTTCGTCGTGTTCTTCATTTCGGGTAATTAAAAGTTACTTTTATTACTCGCTTTGATTCTCAAGCTTTCCTGAAAATCTTCAAAGGTGTTTATTCTTCAAATCTTCACATATATGAACACCTCAAACAAACAATGCTCTTGATTCGTTTCTCTAAGAAATTATTTTCCTCAAGATTCCTCAATTGTATGGATTCTCGATCTATACAACTCTGGAACCTAAGACAAAGATCGCTTAGTGAAATTCTTCAAGGCTCATCTGGTCAAATTCCTCAAAACTTGTTCTTTTCGAAAAACCTTCTCAGAACGCATATGACCTCTCCAAATTCCTCGCACCTGTACTCTGTTCACAGGTACTCATGTCTGCTGCTGAATCACTAGGTTCTCATCAACTTAACTCATTTGCAGCGTTCCTCGAAGAAAAACTGCATACTTCTTCAGAGAACTCAATTGTTCAAATTCCTCAACTGAAGAATATGGCAGACGGTAAGAAGCCGCAGAAGGGAGGAAAGAAACCCGAGGTTATGACTGCATTTGAGATCCCTGAGGAAATTTATGCTGACTATTGCACACCTGATGAAGCAAAATATGGCAAAGAAATCAAAAATCAGTGCAAGGTGCGCATTCAGAAGATTGAACGGAGATGGGCAAGGGAATGGAGGGAATACAGATATGTAACTCCAAAGTACATGAAGAAATTCGCCCTCAATCCTCCGTGCCCAAGAGCTCCATTGGCACCTGGCCAAGTAGCTGATGCCACAAGCATCAAACATGGTGAGGACTTTCCTGAAGAATGGGCTAAGCGCCAAGCCAAATTGGCAAGACAAGCCAAGGAGGCAGTGAAGAAATTCAATGAGGATTCTGCCACTGCTACTGCTACTGAGAGCTCGGTCCAACCGAGGAAATCCATGCCAAAGAAGCCCGCTCGTAAGCCAAGTGCTTCACCATCAGCGCCCTCACGCCAAGTTCCTCAGCAGCGCCCTCACGGCAAATTCCTCACACTGCTCCTGCTCCTCCCAAGTCCTCAGCAGTTCCGACAAAGTCCTCAGCACCTGTGCATCCGACTACATGTCAAAGGACTGCTGGTTTCTCGATTGCCTCTGGTGTCTCAGCAAGTTCCTCAGCTGCACCAATTTCATCATCTAGCCCAACTCTGCTGAAGACCAAAGCAACAGCTGGACGAGGACCTCGGCCAAGTCCAAAGAAGAAATAGGTCACATTCCATGTGCCATCTGATGATGAAGCTTCTGATGATGAACTCGCAGAAATCATCAGAACAGACAGGTGAAGGCCGCTAGAGCCAAAGGCACATCTGTGCCACTGCTGTTGGATCCGAGGAAAAACCTCGATTATATTGATCTCTCGCACAAGGATCCAAATACCCCCATGCCTGATTTTCATCTTACCGCTGGTCAAAATCACATGCTGACCCATTTCATCACTGAAGAGAAATGGAAGTTTGAAAAGGCAAGAGAGATCAAGAAAGCTCAATACAGAAAGGAGAAGTTCCTGAAGAAAAACGTTGTCAAAATGACACCTGAAGAACTTCTCAAGGTCCAGACTGAAATACAAGACCTCAGCAAAAACTTCAATGCTTATTATGCTGATTGGCAAGGGCCAAGGTCAGATTCGTCAACCTGACGAAGAAATTCACCAATGTTGCAGCCTCAACGCAACATGAAATTCCTCAGGCTGAAGCCTCAGCTCGGCCGACTGAAGAACATGCCAGCACCGCTGATGAAGTTCAGGCTGCTGATGAAAATGCTAGTTCCAGGGCTGATGATCCCATTCCAGCCGCTGAAGAAATTGCCAGGGCATCCACTAGTGGTGCGCCTGAAGAAACTGAAGAAGTCAGGGCAACTGCATCAGTTGCGCCTGAAGAAAATCCAATGGATTCCTCAGCTCCATCTACACCTACACAAACTCCAATTCTTCCATGTGCATTTGATGTGAACAAGACCAAGGCTGCAGAGCAAGCTGCAGTGAAGAGAAGGAAGGCATCAGCTGTGTCAAATTCTTCGGTTGCGAAGAAACCAATGACCAGCTCACTTGAAAATCCAATTGATGCTGTTCCAATTTCCTCCATGCCGTCAAAGGACCTTGTTCCTTTTGGAGAAGACTATGAGATCCCCATCGGATCTGATGAAGAACATCATTCTGCTGCTTCGTCAGAGCAGATTGATGAAGAAATTAAGGTGGACGAAATCCCCTTAACGCCAGTCATTTCCTCACCTATGCCTTAGTTCACAGCTGAAGAGGCTGGTGTTGAGGAAATTGAAGATGAAGATGTGGATATTGGGTGCACCACACCTGTGATGAATGATGACTTTTGGGAAAGTCAGCATCCCAATACTCCTCTCTTCACCCTGCTGCAACAGATTCCTCAGTCCCCTGCACCAACAGTTCAAATGGGCTCTGAAGAAACTCAACCCACTCTCTCTGTGCATGAAGAAATTCCAGCCACTAGAGCTAATGAACCTGTTGCTGCTGATACTCAGACTGCACCTGTTGAGGAACAAGAAATTCCTCAGCCTGAAGAACCTGAGCTCGCGATTCCTGAGGTAGTGATGCAACTCACTGACATCCCTCTGCCAAAGCAAAAGAATCCATTCTCAAGCAAACAAAAGTTTAAGGCTGAAGATTTCTTTGCCGAGCATGTATTCTTCACTGACTATAATCCATATGACTCTGCTCGCATAAGGAAAAGGCGTTTCTGGACTGCCAGCCAAGCCAATTTCTATTCCTCAATGCTCTTCAACAAAGACAAAGTCTTCGATCATGCACATATTCCTCATGTGGACATGGAGTCTCTGCCCGGCTTTGAGCCAGTCCTCAGTGTTCTTCACGACGCAGGACTTCTGAATTTCTGCATTGATATCTGTGACTGGAATGAAGAACTCATTCTTCAATTTTATGCAACCTTGCACATCACCGGAAACGCTGAAGACGTGAACACATGGGTATTAGAATGGATGTCTGAAAATACTCACTACAAGGCACCAGCAACTGAATTGCTTCGTGCTCTACCACTCAGTCCTCCAGTTGATGATGCTCGTTGTATCTACAATGAACCAGAACTTTCCAATCACTATATGCAAGTGCTGATGAAGCCTTTGAAGCCAAGGCAGGCCCCAAGAACCAAATTCCTCGTCAAGGAATTATTGTATGTGCCTCGGAGTGTCTATTGAATTCTGACGAAGACAATGAGTCCTATCAAAGGCCACGACTCAAATGATGGAGAAGTCGTTGGCATCATGAAGAATATGCTTTTCAACATCATTCATGGCGTTCCCATAAACTTCCATGATTTCTTCATGAGGACTCTGGCCAATATTGCTATGTCACCATTCGAGCTAAAGCCCTATGCTCCTTGGATTATGAGATTCATCAGGGCAAGATCTTCACTAAATTACAAAGCTGACACTCTGAACCACGGTAGCTACTTGCCTCCCATTGAAGTCCTCAAACGGACAGTTTCATCAGCTGATGATAAAGGCAAGGCCGCTGCTGTGATCGATGAAGGCATTCGTCCATTGGATGGTCAATTTCGCAAGGCTGCATCTTACTCTACCAATGACGATTCTGCCACCCATGACTCTGCCGCCAATACCTCAGCCAAGCAAAATCCTCAAGCCACAGCACCCAGGGTGATGACTGATCGTGAGTTACTCCTCAGTCTTCATCAGAAGGTTGATCGCAATCATAAATGGGTCAAGCGTCAGTTTGGTTCAATTCTTCACAACAAGACCTCCACACACAATGCAGTGAAGAAGAACCACTACTACCTCCATGAAACCCTCAACCGCACCTGGGCTGTTCTCTCTCATGTCTACAGCGCTGCAGATCTGAAGAATATGGGTCTCAAGGAAGAATTTGACTGGTCTGCACCTCCACTGAAGAAATTCAAGAAGGTCAAAGTCCCTTCCTTGGTGGCCAGCTCTTATTCTTCATCGCGTGACACTGATGAGTATGAAGATTTGGACGACACTGCGGCAGTCCCTGCTCCAACAAACAACCCCGACAACGCTGGCGCTCCTCCATCAACTTGAAATTCTTCAGGGGCGTTAGTCCTCAGATTCAATCCTTTTGGTCATTTGATGACAAAGGGGGAGAAATCTGAGTTAGTCTTCAAGCGGGTCTATATTAAGGGCATTTTTTTAAGTTACAACTCTCGTTCTTCTGAAACTTTTATTTGGATCGAGTTGTAATCTTAAACCTGATGGTGCGCTGATACTTTTGTTGCATTATGCTCTGCATGCTTATTCCTTGATTAATGACATTGCACACATGCTGAATCTCATCAGGCACCATATTTCCTCATGCATTTCAAATTCTTCATATTATATATCAAATGCGTGTATGAATTACAAGATATAGGGGGAGATCTCCATGATTCAACTCTTCAAATGTGCAATGCTTCTAAAGCAAAATTCCTCACTATGCACATCTTTAGGGGGAGTTCTTCTATATCTTGTAATTAAATTCCTCAATATCAGTGTATACACTTCATATATTTATCCCCGTTGAAAACTTAACCTATGTTGTCATCAATCACCAAAAAGGGGGAGATTGTAAGTGCATCTAGTGCCCCTTAGTGATTTTGGTGTATTGAAGACTTATAGGTTAAGGGACTAATGCGTTTGTGAGTGTACATAGGTCTATAAGTCTATGAGGAGTTTGATATTTACAGAGAAAGTCGATCCCTAAAAATGAAGTTCTTCAAATGAAGACTTTCTGAAGACTTTGAAAGTGAAGAAATTGCTGTGACCTTGAAGACTTGGTATTCATTTATGGAACATGAAGCGTGAAGACTTTTGTTTTTGTAGTTTCATTTTCTCTTTCTTGAGTCATAGGAAACACCGTACTATTAAAGGGGTTCGAGGAAATACTAAGGAAAAATTTCCATGTGATGCTCAACTCAAAATCCTAGACCTACCAATCCCTTCGAGTGAAGCCTTTGGAAATCTCATACAGTTGAGTCACTTTCTTCAGTGACAGAGACGAAGTTCTTCTGGTCGCTAATGAATTTGTTCTGACTGAGGAGTCAGGAAATCGCCAGTGCGAATTACCTACACAGTGAGGAACATGATAGCCCTGAGGAATTTGAGGCTCAAATTTCCGACCGTTGCTGTGCTGCGCGCCAGCTGTCCCAAAATATCTTATCCACCTAACGGTCATTATCATTGAGGGGCATTTATGTCTTATCATGTCGGGCTACTCCCTAGGCTATAAATAGCCGCCCCCTACAACCACTAGCTGGTTGGCTGCTCCGAGAGAACTTGACACTTGTCATTTGAGAGCAACCCATCCTCCGAGGACTTTGAGCGAAAATCATCAAGTGAGGAAAATCCCAAACCCAAACACCTACAAACCCCAAAGTGATTGAGCATCACTGAAGAAATTGATCCCGCATGGATCCGACGCTTGTTACCTTTGAAGACTGTGCTTCTTCCAGACGGTTAGGCGTCAAGGTCTAGAGCATCCAAGAGGAATTGTGGATCGCCGAGTGACCAAGTCTGTGAAGGTTTGGAAGTCGCCTGAAGACTTACCACGAGTGATTGGACGGGATCTGTGTGATCTTAGTTCAAGGAGAATACGGTGAGGACTGGGTGTCCTGAGCTGCGTGCTCAGTGACTGGGTGTCCGGGACTGCGTGTCCTCGAGTTTAAATACTCAGCCGCTCCAACCAGACGTACAACTGAGACAGCAGTTGGAACTGGTCTACCAAATCATTGTCTTCACCAACCTTACTGGTTCTATTTCCTCAACCCTTTCATTTCCTCATTACTGTGTTGAGTGTTTGTTCATATCTGTGTTTGAAGACTTTGACTGAAGATTTTCTCAATTTCCTCAGTCCAATTTCTTCAGTCTGTTTGTCTTCATCTTCTGTTATCCTGTGATTACGCTTTCTGTACTCTGTGCTTGTCTTCATTTCATCATGATGACCATGCGTGTATTCTGTTATGCTTACTTCTGAGTACTTATTCCGCTGCTAATAGTTCTTCGCTAAGGAATTTCCTCACCGGCAAATTCCTCAGTGAAGAATTCATAAAAATCGCCTATTCACCCCCCCTCTAGTCGACATAACGCACTTTCAGGATACGACCGATGTTTGGCCATCCCGACGCCACATATATTTGTCCCATGCACTACACGGAGCAAACCTTAGCCACTCCACCCCAGTCCACTCACTTCCGCCCCATGCTCCCTTCCGGAGATCTCCAGCCCTTTCCGGCATGTCAGACAGTGGATCTAACTTCGACCACTCTAGATCCGTTAACTAGGGTATCGTCCCATGCGAAATGGAGGAGGCTATGGTTGTGCATTGTCCTTCACCACTCTCAGGAGGAGTGTGCCCGCAGGGCTGAGCCCAATGGGCTAACCTGGTGGCACATGCTATAGGGTCCAAAACTATTTTTAGTACTAATTATCAGAAATTTGGCCCAAGGCATCACGGTGGCCCATCAAGGGGCCACATGGCCGATGGAAGAAGCTCGCACGGCCGCACCAGGCTCTTGGCTTCGCTTCCAGCAACCCACTGCCCACGTCACGTATACACTCGATCTCGGAACCTCATATTTGGTGATGTACGCGCCAGGGAATAAGGGAGCACCCCCTCCCCTGGCGTGCCCACTTGGGCCACCAATGTGTGGGGCGGGAAAGCCAGAAGCACCTTGGTTTTTTCTGACTTTTTCTATTTTTTCCTTTTTAAAAATAATACCATATTTGAAAAAGAGTTGCAAATTGTGAAATGTTTGTTAATTCAAAAATTGTTCATGATTTGAAAACATGTTCAGGAAATGATAAATGCTCACGGATTCAAAAAATGTTCACCGAATTAAAAAACAGTTATTGAATTCAAAAAAGTTCGTAATTGCAAAAGAATAAACATTTCTTAATTTGAATGTATATTTTGATGAACAATTTTGTATCATCATTTTCTAATAATGATGAACATTATTTCAACTTGATGCACAAATTTTGTATTCAAGAACATTGTTTATGAAAAATGGGTGAACAATATTTGAATTCTATGAACAAAATTTGAATTTGATGAACATTTTTAAAAATTATATTAACAAATTTGGAGGTTGATGAATTTTTTTAATTCAACGAACTAATTTGGAATTTTTATGAATAGCTTTAAAATCTGATGAACAAAAAAATGCGTGTGAATTTGAAAAGAAAATTCGCAAAAAGGTGAAAAGTACTCAATTTCACAAAAATGCTTATCAATTTGAAAAATGTTTAGAAATTTAAAAAATGTTCAACGATTTCAATAAATGTTCCTAATTTCAACAGTTGTTCATGATTTAAAAAATGTTCACATATTTGAAAGAGTTTTGAAAATTAAATATGAAAAATAAAAATAAAATGTAACATAAATTTAAAATGCAATATGAAAAAAGAAGAGGAAAGAAAAATAAAAAGGAAAAAAAGAAGGTAAAGGAAAACCGAAAGGAAAGAAAATCCGTTCAGGGAAGGTTCTAGAACCTTCCCAAAACCAAGGGGAAGAAATATGTTAATGGGTCGGCCCAAAGGAGGATCAAACGCTGGAGGGCTACGCGCTACATCGCTAGGGCGCGCCCTACGCGCCAAATAGGACCCCCCCCTCGATCTTGTCGATCCATGCACACACATGCATGATTAGCGAGATGAATCGATCCATCTCCCTTTTCTCTTTGAAAATAACTCATAAACAAGATGTGGACTTCGCACATTATGTGCAACAAGGACGT
This sequence comes from Triticum aestivum, assembly GCF_018294505.1. Taxonomy (NCBI): domain Eukaryota; kingdom Viridiplantae; phylum Streptophyta; class Magnoliopsida; order Poales; family Poaceae; genus Triticum; species Triticum aestivum. The sequence continues at coordinate 725,665,779 of NC_057801.1, forward strand.
GCGTTGGAGGTTATCAATGCTTCCGCCGCCACCGCTGCCTAGGTCGAACTAGGATGCTCGTGCGTACACATCAAACCGGTGGATCTACGGGGCATACCTATATCGTCATAACTTGATGATTTGTCGAGGAGGATTCTCTACAGACTTGTTGTCCCCTAGCAAGAATAGCTTGGGTTTCCTGTCCTACGGCGGCTTCTATCGCCGAGAGTTTTTTCCTTCACAGTTCCTCGTTGCACCTACGTACTGTTGGCGACAATGGAAGTTCTTTCTTGGAATTGTTCAAGACATGCTCTCAACGACGGTAGTACGTGAGCTGTTGGATCTTCAAAGGCGAGTGAGAGAAGATGTGATCTTTTTGTCTGAATCTCATCTGAAAGAAGTTAAGGTAGTTGAGTTGAGGATTAAGTTTGGGTTCGATTCCCTTCATGTTATTGAAAACGGTGGCCGCTCTGGTGGCCTCGTTTTGTTTTATAATAATGAGAAGGAAGTGGTTCTGAACTATATGACACCATATTTATCGAGTGTTAGAAGGACGGGGTGATGAGAATATATTTGTGGAATTGTTTCAATGACATTTGAAATAGTTCCGAGAGGATCTGGAAGTGTTTCGGGGTCACCGAAATGGTTACGGTGAATATCGGGTAATACTGGGTATTACCGACACACACACACACACACACACACACACACACACACACACATATATATATATATATATATATATAATGGTCTAGAATATTTAGAACTACTTTATATTTAATTGAATATCAACGGGCCGAAAAAGGCCAAGTGATGGAAGGCAACTTGGGCCAAAAGGGCCCAAGTGGGAAAGTGCCTCCTTTGGCCGAATTGGGGAAGGGGAGGAGTCAGACTCCTCCCCTAGGCCGGCACACCAAGGGGGACTCCTCCCCCCTTGGTAGCAGCCCTCCCTCTCCCTCCAACCTATATATAGTAGGGGATTTTGCTCTTTTGTATATACAAGTTTTGGAGCCTCCTCTAGTTCTTCTAGTTCTTGCTCTAGTTGATCCTACTTGACTAATTAGAGCTTGAGTAATCCTCTTGTCCTTATAATTAGAAGCCCTATGTGGTTTTAATCTCCTCCCTCTAAGTTGGCGATGATTAGTTGCAGACGGCGAACCGCTGCTGAATTGTGAAGGTTGCACGCTTGCAATCAAGTAGAGAGGCCATGCTTTCGGTCTTCAGTTCGAGGGACTATTTGTGGGCGGTACGAGGGATCGTTCATTCCTGGTTCGAGGAAATCCAAGTATGATCTACATCGACATGTTCTTCAACTCGATGATGGTAACGATCGTGATCCCAACCCGTTATGCATCATATTGATCTTGGGTGATTGTAGGCGAGAATTTTTTTTGTTTTCCACTTCGTTTCCCAACAAGTGGAGGAACCAGATCTAGAGGTATGGAACAAGGTGACTCCTAAAGTGTCAAATGCAATGAATGATAGTTTGACGAAGCCTTATTTTGTCGACGAAATGATGAAGCTCCTGGTTCTGATGTGCTTCATGCAATTTTCTTTCAGAAGTGTTGGCATTTTTTGGGCGATTCTTTGACTTCATAAGTTTTATATGCAATAAACAGTAAGGTGATTCCAGAAGGGTGGAATGACAAAGTGATTGTTACGATACCAAAAGTTGAAAACCCAAAGCTAACTATGTAATATAGACCAATCATTTATGCAATATCCTTAGGTAGTCTCCATAGTGATTGCCATACGTTCGAAATTTGTCCTAGAAGATATTATTTCTCCAGCCCTAAGTGTCTTTCTACCTAGAAGGCTATTCACTAATAATATCTTACCAGCTTATGAGAGTATGCATGCAATTAAAAATAAGAAGAAGGGCAAGTGGAGTTACTGTGCAGTTAATTTGGACATATATAAAGCATATGATCATGTTGAATGGTGATTTCTACATGGTATGCGGACTCATTTGGCTTTCTATGTTGAGTTTGTGTATTTGTTGATGGCATGTCTTC